>NC_058522.1:193931967-194076967 GCF_904849725.1 Hordeum vulgare subsp. vulgare
TCTTGTTCTCCTTCTTCTCTTCTTCTTCTCTTCTTCTTCTCTTCTTCTTTTCTTCTTGTTCTTCTCCTCCTCCTTCTCCTCTCCTTCTCCTCCTCCTCCTTCTTATTCTTTTTCTTCTCCTTATTCTCTTCTTGCTTCTTCTCTTTCGTCTTCAATTTAACTTATTTTTCCCAACAAAGATATACTTAGCTAATTATCCTCCAAAATGAAATAATTAGCTTCTTTAGGTAAAAACATCATAAGAACCTTGGTTAGATCATTAAAATGACTAATTTAGCTCCAAAAAGACATAACAAGCTCAAAATGGCATAAGAACCTTGGTTAGCTCATGAATATTATATTCTTAGCTTGTTTTCCTCTAAAATGACATAATTAGCCCATTTAGCTCCAAAAAGACATAGTTAGCTAATTTAGCTCCAAGAATAGGAGAAATGAAAAGAAGGAAGAATAAGAAGAAGAAGAGAAGAATAAGAGAAGGAGAAGGTGAAGAAGAAGAAGGAGGAGAAGAAGAAGAAGAGAAGAAGAAAAAAAGAAGGAGAAGAAGAAGGAGAAGGAGCCCTCCTTCTTCTCCTTCTTCTTCTCTCCTCCTTCTTATCCTTCTTCTTCTCTCCTCCTTCTTCTCCTTCTTCTTCTCCTTCTTCTTCTCTTCTTCTTTTCTTCTTCTTCTCCACCTCCTTCTCCTTCTCCTCCTCCTCCTCCTCCTCCTTCTTCTTCTTTTTCTTCTCCTTCTTCGCTTCTTCACTACTAGGGAAAACCCTAGTAGTAGCGTTGGGTTTAGCCTTATTAGTAGCGCTGCGGCCAGCGCTATGGCTTACGCGCTACAGTTAACTCTTGGCAGTAGCGCTGGATTGAAAGCTCTACTGATATCTACGTTAGCAGTAGCACACGAATAACTAGAGCTCTACTGCTAAACCAACGCTACTGCTTCTATTCCAGCGCTACTGCTAATATTCCTGCTTTTAATATTTAATTCGCATCGTATATATGTCCCCCCTATGTATTTGTGCATGCTCTATAAAGTGGTTTCATCATATCGTAATAAACATGCATAATTTGCATCACATCATACACATAAAGTACTCCCTCCGTCCCAAAATTCTTGTGTGATATTTCTTTAGATACGAATATATCTATTCAAATTTAGTATTTAGATACATCCATTTCTAGACAAAGCTAAGACAAGAATTTTGGGACGAAGGGATTATCATGTCATATAACTCATCATCATCTTACGTACTCATCTAACAAGTCATCATCATCTTAATCATATACCAAGTTATCTTATGATACACATAAAGTAAGACAGAGAAACATCTTAATAGTCATCATATGCATGCATCCTAATCGATCATGTCAAGTTATTATAAACCAGAATTACTTGACTCTCATAATACCTAGTCCTCGCTCTTAGGTATAATTTCATAAAACAGAATAACACCTTTGTCTCCATGATGAATCACAGAGATCCAACGGTCTCCAACTTGTGGCTTGCGCTCCTTCTTTATTTCTGTCCATGCTTCATTTTGTAGCCTTTTTGATTTTGATTTGAGGTTAATCGAGTATGGAGCATCGGACTCAGCCCTCAGAGGGCTTTGAATTTTCATTTGACCTTCTGGTACATCAATAGAGGCACTACATCACGTGGCAGTTGCTGTTGAAGAACATAATAATAACCTAGTTAGCAATGTAATCAACACCATTTATGCAATTAATTGTAGAGCGCACTTAATTAGGAAACTCTTACCAAGATATTTCGGCGAATGTCATCCGGTCTCAACCTATGCACTAGTGGCATGTAAAATGTATAATTTTGGCCAATTCCAAAATTATACGGGAAGGTATCCCTAGAAACTAGAACACCAGCAACAAGAAAGTGGAGAAGAACATCCTTCTCCTCCCAAGTTAGATGTGATCCATACGTGTAGTGTGTCATGTCAATTAATTTCCGTAATTCACTCAAAGAAACGAAATAAGATGTAAATTACAATTTAACAAATTTAGTATATGGTTGAACAACAACTAGTTCTAAATATAAATGCAAATTACTTGACAAATATGGTTGAGAAACTCACATGGAGGTAAAACAGGAAGCATATCATCGACAACCACCCAAATGTCGATGTTGCCTGGCATATTATCTTCAGGACGAAGATCGAAGGTTATTTCCAAACACTCCTGAAATCCATATTCCTTGCAAAGATCTTCCCACTTTGGGCACCCAAATTCTGTTTGAAAAACTGAATTAAATACTTTGATAAAAAATGTGTGACCATGTATAGTCCTCAGGTTAGAACTCCTCGTCTCAATTCTCTCGTGGTATTTGAAACCAAGCCTCTCCAACACATATCTTCTTGCATGGCAAGGGAGGAAAATATCTCCATTCTCATCAATCTTCATGCAGAAGAACCTATCGTCTCGCAGGTGAGGCGTGTCGCACATACCCCGACAGTCGCCGCAATATTCACACTCCCAATATTCATCGTCAGACATTTCCTGTTTTAATGTGGTAAATGTGTAAAGAACAATCGTGACACTATATCGAAAGAATTCACACTCCCATGCAATCCATATGTCCTAGTTTCTAGCACTAGTCATGACGAAATTCACAGAAATTTTCGGCATGACCTTTTTTAAATAGCGGACATATGGTGCGCCTGAAATTTGTCGGACCGGAAATGAATCAAGATTCCGGCAAAACATAGGCCACTCGGACATTCCGGCAACACTCGAATAATAATGTGCACTACATTTCAAATACAACATTTCCTAGATGCCAGGTAAGAAAAAACATGAGCTTAATTTTCGGTTTCTCACCAACTTCAACTCTTATTAAGATTCTAGGGTCTAGAAAAAAATAAGATTTATGTTTTTAACCTAAATTATACAAGAGGTGTTTCTTACTAAGTCTAAGTACTTGAATTCATCAACCTTTAGGTGAACAACACCAACAATTTTAGATGATCAAGGATCATCTGACAAGGGTTATTTTCCCCAAGTTTAGATGACCAATGATCAACATGGCATAACATGAACTAAATCCATTTATGTGGTCACAAACAACGAAGAAGTTGTCTTATCATTTTCATTCTATATAAACTAATAAACGTACTACTCCCTGTGTCCCTTGTGGAATAAAGATGATACTGTCCAGAAAGCATGCATTGAAGTTTCTAATTATAACTACCAACCTTTAAGTGTAGATTAACACTGTTAAGGTGGAAATAGTACTATATATTTCCATGAACTTTTACTGAAATATACATAGATGCATACAAATCTAACAATGTATCTTTTATAATGACCTTTTGTAGGGTTGTGATACCTCCATCTATGTGGGTACGAGGCCGTGAACAAGATCAAGGCCGCTGTGGGGTCTTACCGGAGCGGGAGGGGGAGGTGGCGACGACGAGGGAGGCGGCGACGATGGGAGGGGGGCGATGGAGACGACGAGGGAGGCGGCGGCCACAACGACGGCAACGGCGAGGGAGGCGAGGGTGGCGGAGGAGGCTTGAGATCGAGGAGAGGGAGGTGGGGGAGTGGGGGAGTTAGGAAATTTCGAGGCCGCTGTGGGGGTGTTAACTGAAGATAGCAGTAGCGGTGGTTCCTAAACCTGCGCTACTGATATTCTACTTAGCAGTAGCGCTTTCACCAAGCCTGCACTGCTACTACAGCTACTATGGTTACATCGTTGGGCCCCTTTTATCAGTAGCGCTGGATACTACGCAGCGCTACTGATATTGAACTTAGCAGTAGCGCATGTTTAGGGACGTCGCTGCTACTATAGCTACTGTGGGGTTCCCTGTTTATCAGTAGCGCATATTATGAGGCATGCCCTACTGCTAAGGACATTAGCAGTAGCGCTGAGTGATGTCCAGTGCTACTGCTTAATAGCAGCAACGATTTCTACTTTCCAGCGCTACTAATAGGCTCCTACATATAAGGTTTTTCCTAGTAGTACTTGCTTCTTCTCTTTCTTCTTCAATTTAGCTTATTTTCCCCCAACAAAGACATACTTAGATAATTATCCTCCAAAATGACATAATTAGCTTAGTTAGGTAAAAACATCATGAGAACCTTTGTTAGCTCATTAAAATGACTAATTAAGCTCCAAAAAGACATAATAAGCTCAAAATGGCATAAGAACCTTGGTTAGCTCATTAATACTATATACTTAGCTTGTTTTCCTCTAAAATGACATAATTAGCCCATTTAGCTCCAAAAAGACATAGTTAGCTAATTTAGCTCCAAGAAGAGGAGAAATGAAAAGAAGGAAGAAGAATAAGAAGAGAAGAAGAAGAGAAGGAGAAGGAGAAGAAGAAGAAGGAGGAGGATAAGAAGAAGAGAAGAAGAAGAGAAGAAGAAGGAGAAGGATCCCTCCTTTTTCTCCTTCTTCTTCTCTCCTTCTTCTTCTGCTTCTTCTTCTGTTCTTCTTTTCTTGTTCTTCTCCTCCTCCTTCTCCTTCTCCTTCTCCTCCTCCTTCTTTTTTTTCTTCTCGTTCTTCTCTTCTTGCTTCTTCTCTTTCTTCTTCAATTTAGATTATTTTCCCCAACAAAGACATACTTAGCTAATTATCCTCCAAAATGAAATAATTAGCTTAGTTTGGTAAAAACATCATAAGAACCTTGGTTAGATCATTAAAATGACTAATTTAGCTCCAAAAAGACATAACAAGCTCAAAATGGCATAAGAACCTTGGTTAGCTCATGAATATTATATACTAAGCTTATTTTCTTCTAAAATGACATAATTAGCCCATTTAGCTCCAAAAAGACATAGTTAGCTAATTTATCTCCAAGAAGAGGAGAAAAGGAGAAATGAAAAGAAGGAATAAGAAGAAGAAGAAGAGAATAAGAAGGGAAGGAGAAGGAGAAGAAGAAGAAGGAGGAGAAGAAGAAAAAGAGAAGAAGGAGAAGGAGGAGAAGAAAGAGAAGAAGGAGAAGGAGCCCTCCTTCTTGTCCTTCTTCTTCTCCTTCTTATTCTCTCCTCCTTCTTCTCCTTCTTCTTCTCCTACTTCTTCTCTTATTCTTTTCTTGTTCTTCTCCACCTCTTTCTCCTTCTCCTTCTCCTCCTCCTCCTCCTTCTTCTTCTTTTTCTTCTCCTTCTTCTCTTCTTGCTTCTTCTCTTTCTTCTTCAATTTAGCTTAGTTTACCTAACAAAGACATACTTAGCCAATTATTCTCCAAAATGACATAATTAGCTTAGTTAGGTAAAAACATCATAAGAACCTTGGTTAGCTAATTAAAATGACTAATTAAGCTCCAAAAAGACATAATAAGCTCAAAATGGGATAAGAACCTTGGTTAGCTCATTAATATTATATACTTGGCTTGTCTTCCTCTAAAATTACAAAATTAGCCCATTTTGCTCCAAAAATACATAGTTAGCTAATTTAGCTCCAAGAAGAGGAGAACAGGAGAAATGAAAAGAAGGAAGAAGAAGAAGAAGAAGAGAAGACGAAGAGAAGGAGGAGAAGAAGAAGAAGAAGGAGGAGAAGAAGAAGAGAAGAAGAAGAGAAGAAGGATAAGGAGAAGGAGTCCTCCTTCTTCTCCTTCTTCTCCTTCTTCTTCTCTTCTCCTTCTTCTCCTTTTTTCCCTTCTGCTTTTCTTCTTCTTTTATTCTTCTTCTCCTCCTCCTTCTCCTTATCCTCCTTCTTCTTCTTTTTCTTGTCCTTCTTCTCTTCTTGCTTCTTGTCTTTCTTCTTCCATTTAGCTTATTTTCCCCAACAATGACATACTTAGCTAATTATCCTCCAAAATGACATAATTAGCTTAGTTAGGTAAAAACATCATGAGAACCTTGGTTTGCTCATTAAAATGACTAATTAAGCTCCTAAAAGACATAATAATCTCAAAATGGCATAAGAACCTTGGTTAGCTCATTAATATTATATACTTAGCTTGTTTTCCTTTAAAATGTAATAATTAGCCCATTTAGCTCCAAGAAGAGGAGAAGACGAGAAATGAAAAGAAGGAAGAAGAAGAAGAAGAGAAGGATAAGGAGAAGAATAAGAAGAAGGAGGAGAAGAAGAAGAGAAGAAGAAGAGAAGAAGGAGAAGGAGGAGAAGAAGGTGAAGGATCCCTCCTTCTTATCCTCGTTCTTCTTCTCTCCTTCTTCTTCTCATTCTTCTTCTCTTCTTCTCTTCTTCTTTTCTTCTTCTTCTCTTCCTCCTTCTCCTTCTACTTCTCCTCCTCCTCCTTCTTCTTTTTCTTCTCCTTATTCTCTTCTTGCTTCTTCTATTTCTTCTTCAATTTAGCTTATTTTCCCCAACAAAGACATACTTAGCTAATTATCCTCCAAAATGAAATAATTTTCTTAGTTAGGTAAAAACGTCATAAGAACCTTGGTTAGCTCATTAAAATGACTAATTCAGCTCCAAAAAGACATAACAAGTTCAAAATGGCATAAGAACCTTGGTTAGCTCATCAATATTATATACTTAGCTTGTTTTCCTCTAAAATGACATAATTCGCCCATTTAGCTCCAAAAATACATAGTTAGGTAATTTAGCTCCAAGAAGAGGAGAACAGGAGAAATGAAAAGAAGGAAGAAGAAGAGAAGGAGAAGGAGAAAAAAAGGAGGAGGAGGAGAAGAAGAAGATAAGAATGAGAAGGAGGAGAAGAAGGAGAAGGAGCCCTCCTTCTTATTCTCTCCTCCTTCTTCTCCTTCTTCTTCTCCTTCTTTTTCTCTTCTTCTTTTCTTCTTCTCCTCCTCCTCCTTCTCCTTCTCCTTCTCCTCCTCCTCCTCCTTCTTCTTGTTTTTCTTCTCCGTCTTCTTCTCTTTTTGCTGCTTCTCCTTCCTCTTAAATTTAGCTTATTTTGTCATATATATGTTGTTGTTCTTCTTCTTGTGACTTTCTGATTCCCATTTTGCAGATTGGATGTACTACATGCATGGAAGTTGGCATTGATGGAGTGCTTTAGTTCTAGTTTTCATTTGAGTTGATGAACAATGTGGAATTATATGTATATGTATATATGGATGAACATTATATGTGGAACTATATGTATATGTATATATATGGATGAAAATTTGTGCTATGAATATCTGTTGTGACCTATATATGTGTTATGGATTATATGTGCTATGTATATGTATATGTGTTGTGACCTATATATGTGCTATGTATATGTATATGTGATGTGAAAAAAAAACTGTGACAATATGGTCTCTTTGTCGTGTGCCAGGTGATGGCAAAGTCCTTTGCCATCAGCCAGCCGACGGCAAAGGTGCCACGTGGCACCCAACTATGCAACCTGGGGCAGCATCAGCTGAGCCATATAGCCTCTTTGTCGTCCACCGCCTTGGGAGGCTGACGGCACAGCGGGAGACAGGCTGACGGCAAATGGATGATTCTTGTGTTGCCCAACTATGTGATGGCCCATAGAAGCAGATGGCAAAGAGAGGGAGGGAGGCAGACGGTAAAGAGCCGACAGGAGGCAGACGACACACAGAGGGAGGGAGGCAGACGGCACAGAGAGGGAGGGAGGCAGACGGCAAAGCCTCCGTTAGCCCTAACGGAGGCGTTGCCTCTCGGCTGCCGTCTAAGCATGTGTGCCGTCTACTCGGAGCCAGAGACTGACGGCAAAGGTCTTTGCCGTCCGCTTCAGGAAGACTAACGGCAAAGAAGGTGGTATGCCGTCGAAAGTAGTCGTAGGAACATTGCCGACAGGAGGCTGGCGGCAAAGACCTTTGCCGTCGGTGGATCACCTATTTGCCATCCGTTATGGCAGACGACAAAGAGTCCGATTCCTATAGTGATATCGTTTTCCATAAATGCACTGCCTTTCAGAAAATGAAGCCAAGTGATCTTAATTTTTATAAATGTTTATTTGAGTTTCGTGACCTTACGCGTGCTAAAGGAGATGTCATTACCATTAACATTGTCATTTTTGAAGCCATTCACATGCATAAACATGAACATCGTCATTATCAAAATTCTGATGAAATTCTTGATTCTTATGAAGAGGATATTCCATATGATGATGACAATGTGGAGCATGGATACTACGCTGAAGATGAGAAGTTTGACATCAAGTATGAGAATACCATGAGGAACCTTAGTCTTATGGCGAACATTAGGGACTACATGGCTAGAGCAAAAGAGTGGAAACTTCATAGCGGATGGACCAATCACATGATCGGAGATAAAGAAATGTTTCATGAGATCACACTAAACCGTGGACCTCGAAGGCATGTGACTTTTGGAGACAACTCCAATGGTAAGGTACTTGGTCTTGGTAGGGTGGCCATATCTCATGATAGCTCCATTAAAAATTTCATGCTTGTTGAATCCCTTCGCTACAATCTTCTTTCTGTATCTAGACTAGCAGACTTTGCTTTCAATGTGCTATTTACAAAAGTTGACAGCAAAGTGTTCCGTAGCGACAATCATAACATGGTTTTTACTGGTTTTCGCAAAGGTGATCTATACATTGTCGATTTCACTAAAAAATCCAAACCCCAAACATGTCTTATTACAAAATCTTTTAAAAGTTCGTTATGGCATAGAAGGCTAGGACATGTTGGTATGCGTAATCTTAACAGGCATATGAAAGGTGATCATATTCTTGGTGTTAAAGATGTTATCTTTGACAAAGATAGACTTTGTAGTGCTTGTCAAGCAGGAAAGCAAGTCGGTGGAAGTCATCCCGTGAAGAATATCATGACTATAAGCTGGCCACTCGAGCTACTTCACATGGATCTCTTTGGTCCCAATGCCTACAAGCACCTCGTTGGAAATTCTTATGGTTTAGTCATTGTTGATGATTTTTCCAGATTTACATGGGTATTCTTTCTTGAGGAAAAGTCACAGGTAAAAAATATATTCAAGAACCAGTTTGATGTGCAGATCAAGAAAGTTCGGAGCAACCAGGGAATAGATTTCAAGAACACAAATGTGGACACTTTTCTTGACAAAGAAGGTTTCTCACATGAGTTCTCGGCAACGTACACACCTCAGAAAATTGGAAATATTGACAGGAAGAACTGAACTCTCATGGAGATGGAGAGCACGATGCTTGATGAATACAAGACGCAAAAACACTTTTGGACAGAAGCCATGGAAACAACATGTCGTGCCATAAACTGACTCTACTTACACAAGCTTCTCGGTAAAATGGCATACGAGCTAGTCATCGGTAAGAATCCCAATCTTCATACCTTCGATTATTCGGCTCTAGCTACTACATTCTTGATAAGCATCGTCGCTCTATGTTTTCTACTAAATCTCATGAAGGTTTCCTAATTGGTTAGAGATCAAACTCTCACACTTACCATGTCTACAACAACTTCACTCAAAAATATGAAGACATGGTAGATGAGAAGTTTGATGAATATAATGGTTCACAAGTCGAACAACTACCAAATGATGTTGGAGATAAGGAACCTTCGAAAGCCATCCAAGATCTACCTATCGGCAAGATTCGTCCCATGGAGGTGAAGGAAAGTACTTCATCAAGTCAAGTGGAATCTCCTACTTTGCGTCAAGGCAAACCGCAAAACGACATGGAGGCATCCACAAGCAGTACAAGACATCATGAAGAAGAGGAAGAAGTACATCTTGATGATCCACCTCAACCTTCATCACCACCACCTCATGGAGATAATACCGTCAACAACAACGTGCAATAATATGATGATGAGTAACCTTTGTGGAGGCATACAAATTGGGAGAATCACTCGCTCTAATTCTCATTTAGCTAACCTTTGTGAGCATTACTCATTTATCATTATCATTGAGCCTGTGTAGGTTAAAGAAGTCGTTCAAGATCCGGATTGGGTGAATACCATGCATGAAGAGCTACACAACTTTGAGAGAAATTAAATGTGGACACTCGTGGAAAAGCCCAAGGAAGAGCACAACATCATCGGTACTAAGTGGATGTTTTGGAACAAGCAAGATTAAGATGGCCAAGTTGTACGCAACAAGGCATGTCTTGTAGCCCAAGGATAGACACAAGTCGAAGGTATGAACTATGGTGAGACTAATGCCCCCGTTGGTAGAGTTGAAGCCATTCACATTCTTGTCGCTTAGGACAATCACAATGATATTACTCTTTACTGAATGGATATAAAAAGTTCTTTTTTAAATGGTGAAATTGAGGAGGAGGTTTATGTCAAACAACATCCTGGATTTGTGAACCCCAAGAAACCTAATCATGTTTACAAACCCCAATGAGAATTTATATGGTCTTAAGCAAGCCCCTAGAGTTTGGTATGAATGCCTAACAAATTTTCTCATTGAAAAGGGTTTTGAGATTGATAAAATTGACGCAACCTTATTCACCAAAATAGTTAAAGGTTAACTATTTGTGTGCCAAATATATGTGGATGATATTATCTTTGGTTCTACTAACCCACATTTTAGTGCGAAATTTGGAAGGTTGATGTCAGAGAAGTATGAGATGTCTATGATGTGTGAGATGAAATTCTTCCTTGGTTTGCAAATCAAAAAATCAAGACAAGGTATGTTTATCTCTCAAACCAAGTACACGAAGGACTTATTCAAGAAGTTCAACATGTAAGAGTGCAAAGGTATGAGAACCCCCGTGCCTAATAGTGGACATGTTGACCTCACCAAGGAGGACAAACTGGTTGATCAAAAGGTTTATCCATGAATGATCGATTAATTTCTATAGCTATGTGTCTCCCGTCCTGATATCACATGGAGTGTTTGCACATGTGCCCAATATCAAGCGGCACCTAAGGAGTGTCATCTATTGGCTCTAAAAAGAATTGTGCTATACCTGATACATACACCAAACTTTGGCATATGGTATCCCAAGGAATCTTCTTTTAATCTTGTTGTCTATTCCGAGTCAGACTATGCCGGAGACAGGATTGATAGAAAATCCACCTCGGGGACATATCAATTTCTTGGGAGATATCATGTGCCTTGGTTACCCAAGAAATAAAACTCGGTATATTTATGAACTACTGAAGCGGAATACATTGCCGCAGGATCATGTTGTGCACAATTACTATGGATGACTTAAACTCTTAAGTATTATGGCATTCATTTGAGACATGTTCCATTGTTTTGTGACAATGAAAGTGCTATTCAAATTGCCTATAATCCTGTGCAACATTCTCGAACTAAACATATTCAAGTGGAACATCATTTCATTCGTGATCATGTTGGTAAAGGAGATGTAGATCTCAAGCATATTTGTACTGACAAACAATTAGCTGATATGTTTACCAAACCACTTGACGAGATTTTGTTTTTTCATTTGAGTAGTGAGTTCAACATCATTGATGCTTAAAGCTTGAGCTAGACTCACTCGGATGCATACAAGGGCATGAGCTTGACTGTCTATTCCATGATGCTATTGATATGATATTATATTGGAAAACTATGCTCCCTTGTATTGCATCTAACCTTTTGTAGGTACTTGAAAGAACAACACTCCACAAGATTGCCATCAACTCACATTGAAAGCAATCTTAACATAGCCAAGTATCAACAATCCGTTCTTCAAAGATGAAGGAAGAAGACAACAAAATCATATCCTTGACCACTATATGATGATGAAATTCAGTCATGTCATTTGGATATATTATGTTCTTCCTCGCATGACTAACCAATGTAGGTGAAAAGTGAACCAAAACGACAAGGACGACTCACAACTCAAGATGATCATCATCAACATTGAGGATCCACGACAAGTTTACCTACATGCCACATCATCAACATCATTCGAAGGTATGTACTCATATCCTTGATAAAGCTTTGCACCAATTCATGAGGTAAAGAAACTCAAGTGATATCAAGACATTAAAAATTTAGTAGAAAAATGGTAACCCTGTTTTGCGCTTAATGATGAGTATGACATATGATCAAACATTCTTGCTTGACTTCTCGAGTAAATATACTCTAATAGAGGTGACCTAGTCACCGCCCAACATCTAGATGGAGATTCTTTTGTGGTTCACATATTTCATTCCATGCTTTCTTGGAACAATTCAACTCTCATCTATATGGGTGTATATATTTTCAAAAAAGGTGTTTTCTCATATTTCCTTTTAATCTTTGGATATTCCCTTTTAAAATTTTGTGTATAATTTATGCCTGATTAATTTAAGGAGTTGATTTTCATTACAATTCGGTCTCACCAATTTGGGAAACTCGGTCTAACCGATTTCTCCCATAGGCCTTCTATCATTCTTAGTTCTAGCGAACCATAATGCCTCGGTAACTCCCAAATTTATCACTGCCTATGATTTTCAGATATTTCTAAACTTTTTCCTAAAGGGCAGAAACATTATCAACGATCCCAAGTTTTGTTACCCCTAAGCTCTTATTGAACATTTACATTTTTCCCAATGGAGGATATAATATTGTTTCCAAATTTTTTTGAGGGGGACTTCACTAGGGGAGAAATCTTTGTTGATCCCGTAATATAAGAGGGAGAAACATCCAGGATCCCTAGCATAGGGGCAGATGGTTCAAGTAACTCTTAACAAATTCTGAAGGGGGAAAGTCAAATTCAACGAACCCTTATCAAAGAGAGAAGAATCAAGGATTCCTATCTCTCAATGATCCCTTACCTTATGACCTTTTTCAAATTAATGCCAAAGGGGGATAAATATCAAAGATTCCAATAAGATTCAATCAAAGGGGGAGATATATACCTAAGGAGAGGTCTACCTAAGGGTAGATCAGGCAAAGGGGAAGATATATCAAACCTTACATATTCAGACGGAGAAATACCATTAAGGGGGGGGTTATATATAATTGTTTTACTGCTATCTTTGGATTGAACTTGTCTCACCCTACCTACTCCTAATATCAACATGCCATTATTAAGGGGGGAGGAAATTCTTACATATTCATCCTTAGGGGAGAATGTTCTAAATTCTCTTGGAGACATATCTATCATCAAATCATATTTCTCATATGTTCTCCATATCTTGGTACTTTTCAAGTTGTTTGCATCTTTACAAGAGAGTACTTTTGTGTTATCTAATATTTGTTTTACCAAGTGTACTTCTACTGCAAAAACACTCAAGAACCTCAAGGTAAGTATATGCATCATATCCTTGTTCATGATGATATCTTGTCTCTTGCACACATTGTTTGCAGGAATGAGTCCTGAACATGGAAGCTATTGGTTCACATATGTTTGATGCATTTAGTCAAGATTCACATGACTTGTCTTGTCCTGCTTCCATGTGTGTACCCATGTAGTCGAAAGCAACTATCCATTAAAAAGGGATTACACACGTTTAGGGGGAGCTTGTACTAGTTGTGTACCTTTCAGAGCTATCATATTCTACTGTCTATCTTCAATTGAACCTTTGATTTATGTTGTCATCGATTACCCAAAAGGGGAAGACTGAAAGCACATATGCTACCTTGGTGGTTTCGATAATTCATGAAAACATCCATTGTCTCTTGGACTAGGACTTTTAACTAGTATATTTCAGTTATAGTCCACACAGAGCATTGGCCAAAGGATTGCGTGGAGAAGTCCCTTGATGAAGGAAAGCAATAGGATTGTCTCAAGCTTCAAGCAAGAGGAATCTACCTTTTACATTTGTGATAAATCACTTTTGAATCCATAGGAAAGCCAATATTATTAAAAGGGGGGTAATGAATTATGATGAATTGGTCGCTCAAGTGCTTAGAGATAGCCACCAAAAATATTCACTCATTTCTCCCACAAATATCTGTGTCACAAGCCAAACCAGTAAAATCGGTGCCACCAACATTTTGCACTCAACCCTACAGATTTTTCTTGGGATAGTAACTTTAACAAACAAAAATCTCTCGGTATCACCAACTTTCACATCGGTGCCATCGAAAGAGATTGACCAACTTTCTGTTGAGAAAATTCCAAGAATCGGAATTTCCGGGATTGGAATAGGTCTCATTGTGATTTGGTAACTGACCTCAGTCATCGCATCGGTACCACCGAGATTTATATATCGGTCTCACCGTGAATTCAAAAGTTGCCACATCTATTGCAACTCGGTAACACCGAGATTCATTTCGGTGTCACTAAGTTGGGTAGTAATGTTGTAATAGTTGGATTTTGGGGGATGCCTATATATACTGCTCCAGCTCCTCTCATTCGTAGAGAAATCATTCAGAACACACACACACACAGTTGCCAGATCCATTTTTCTTAGAGAGAGCCACCTACTCATGTGTCGAGATCAACAAATTCCAATCCAACCATTTGAAACTTGATCTCTAGCCTCCCCTAGTTGATTTCCACAAAACCTATCTCTCCTACCCATGCCAAATCTGTGAGAGTGTGATTGAGTGTTGAGGAGACTATCTTTTGAAGCACAAGAGAAAGCAGTTCATCATTCTACTGCATCTATTACCTTTTGGAGGGTGGTGCCTCCTAGATTTGTTAGGTGTCACTTGGGAGCCTCCTACTTCGTGTTGTGGAGTTGAACCAAGAAGTTTGTACGAGCAAGGTGATGGCCTAGTTCATGATGATCTACCGTGAGTGAGGCTAGTCCTGTGTGGACGTAAGCTATGGTGGAATAGACAAGGCCGCTTCTTCGTGGACCCGTTGTTGGTGGAGCCCTCCGTGGACTCTCGCAGCCTTACCCTCCGTGAATTGAAGTCTCCACGACCGTGGACATACGATAGCACCACCTATCAGAACCATGCAAAAAATTGATGTGTCTTCTTTGCGTTTGATCTTCCTAAACTCTACACCTTACTTAAATGTGCAAAGTCTTTACTTTCCACTGTCATTTTTGTTGACTAGCATGTGTAGGGTGCAATATACTTGTTAGAATCGCTAAAATCTGCCAACCATTAAAATGGGGAAAAGCTAGGATTTGAATTTATGCAAGTAGTCTATTTACCCCCCACTAGACACCCCTTCTATCGATCCAACACACTGCTACAAAATAAACGGTTGAAGTTAAAAGTTGTAACCCCAAAATGGTCGGTTTTTACCCATTTGTGTTCATGATTGTCAACCCAATCACATCGAAACAACACCATATATCCTTTTTGGCTGTAGTTTAACTCAACTATCACCATAATAATGCCATAATATATATCTACCCCTCTTGGTTTGTGTGCAGCTATAGCTACTCCACTATTTTCAGTAGGTCTACCATCATCACTTCAATGCGTACGGAAATCAAACCCATTAGTGGTATAGCTGTTAAATTTTCTAGCAATCAAGAAAGTCACTTAGGCTGAAATTTGAATTTCTTATGATACTCCCACACCTCTTTCAAATAAAGCCAAGACGTGATTATAGAATTATTGTTAGTTACAATAGGTTAACATGATTGGTCAAGTCATGTCCTACTTACATGTTGTTAAAACCACTCATGAAACTTCTCATTTTGCATAGTATTGGCTGCTTTTGTATTCGGAAGACCATTGACAATAAGTGCTCGCGATGTTTCCTAAAATTGTGCATCAAATTAACTATTATAAGGAAAATAATAAAGGAAGAGATAATCTTACTATAAGGTGGGTAGCTTACTTCACATAAGGTTCTATTTCATTGTGGTTGAACAAGACATATCTATGTGCTTGGATCCAAGAATTGGTCGATAATGATAAAGTGATACCCAAACCTTGCCCCTTTTGATAGAAGCATGGATTGGTACTAGACATTTTATTATTTGACACCTCAATATTCTTATCTTGCTGAGTGAACGTAGTCTCACACTATTTTGGATAGCAAGAACAAAATGTATGTCTCTCATCAAACAAATAACCCTTAGTGATTGATCCTTCTGGATGGCTTCAAGTGCGAACATGTCCTTTGGAGTGCCCCAAATACCTACATACTATATAGTATAAGCCTATTTAAAAAATTGCTATTAGATTTTGTTTAGAAGATCACCTTTCTACCGACCACATGCTCCTAAGGTTTAATGGACCACCAATTGTAACTTGGGCTGGCAAATGTAGCACCAAGTGGACCATGACATCAAAAAAACTTGGCAGGAATATAGTTTCATGGATCCTTAAGGTCTCAACTATTTTAGCCTCTAAAAATTGCATATCAATGATTCAGATAACAGATGAGAAAAGTTCTTGACTAAGTTACTAACATGAGTCAATGCAGTACATACTCTTGTTGGTAGTATCTTTCGAATCGCAAGAAGAGGTAGGTGATGCAATAGAATGTGATTACAATGGCTCTTCAGTCCAAATATATTCTTCTCGGCAACATGGATACAATATCGTATGTTAGCTACAAATCCTTGTGGAAACTTGACTCCCATCAGGATTTGGAGAAAATGTTTCATTTGCTAAGGTGTCAAAGTATTGTGCTGGAGGTATATACAATTTACCATCGTCTACTTCAACACGATAAAGGTCCCCCATAATACCCAAAGCTTGGATGTCTAAGAGAGAATTTGCATTATCCGTTGACTTCCCCTCAAGGCCCAGAAGTGTGTTAACTATGTTATCACATACATTTTGTTTTTGTATATGCATAACATCAAAATTGTGACGCAAAATATGATCTTACCAATAGGACAAGTTAAACCACACAAATCTTCTTTTACAAAGGGGAAGCGATTCACCTTCTTTGCGTTTTCTCTTTGCTGTCTTCCTGGCAGCTGGATCTTTTCCAAAGGATGTTTCATGATTTGTAGTCAAATCGTCAATTTCCTCACCATTAAGAGGTATAGGTGTTGTCATCTGCTCTGACTTGCCATAAAATAACTTTTTATCAGGCCTAAACTTATGGTTGGATGATAAGAACATACAGTGTCCCATATAACAATATTTGTTGCCCATCTTTATTCACAGATAACAAGTAAATGAATGGCACTCAGGACAAGCTACCTCACCCTGGGTAGTACACCCATGATAGTATCCTAAACCTTGAAAGTCATGTATGGTGCAAAGGATGGTAGCACGAAGGTCAAATATTCCAGACTTAGAATCATCAAATGTCTTTACACCATGATAGTACATATCTACTAGATCATCTACTAAAGGTTCAACATAGACATCCATATCACCAGGAGGTGCCTTAGGGCCAGGAATAAGCACAGAAAGGATGAAATTAGGCCACTTCATACACGTCCAAGGATGAAGGTTGTATGGAATCAAAAAGACTGGCAAAATACTGTAGGTACTCCTCATTGACCTAAATTGATTAAAGCCATTTGTTGTTACAACCAACCTAAAATTGTAAATGTCATTATCAATAACTGGATGTTTGGAATCAAAATGCTTCCAGAAAATAACATTAGCTGGGCATCTAATCAAACCTTCTTTTATACATTGTCGCTCATGCCACCTCATGTCAATTGCATTTTTAGCACACATAAAATGCCTTTGAAGCCTTCTTTTAATAGGAAAATAGCAAATAACCTTTTTAGGAACTCAATGTATGCTTCTCCCATCACGACTCTTCTTTTCTGATTTCCACCTTGAAGTTTTACATTTTTCGCACTAGTTCTCCTTATCGAATCCATACCCGAATAGTATACAATCATTATCACAAGCATGAATATTAACATACCCAAGCCCAATTGATTTAACTATTTTCTTAGCCTCATTGAAAATGTTGGGAAGTGTTGCACCTTTGGGGAATGCATCACTAAGTAACACAAGCACCATATCAAGACTTCTCTCACTCCATTGCCCAAGAAGTCTGATGTGGAGAAATCTAACAATAAAACGCAATTTTGAGAAGTTTTTACACCCAGAGTATATCTCTTTATTGTCATCATCAACCATCTTAAAATAAGCCTTGGTATTAGCATCAACATGTGTCTCGGGGTTGTTATTATCCTAATTGTTCTCTTCCAACACCCCCATGACCTAATCCACAACATATGACTCGCAAGAAATCACCTAATTCATTATCTTCCGGTGAAGTTGTAACGACTAAGATGCGGTCCTTTCCGATCTGGGGATCGAGGCCCCGAATTCGAAAGGAGCGCATCTAAGCATCTCGCAAACAAGGTATCATAGCACATACATAATAATAACAGATTGACAATCAGGGGTTGAATTGCCATCTCATAAATATATCACAGTACATCACGCATACAATCAAAGTAGATCCGCTACGGACTACAAAACAAGGGAAATGGCTATGCTACCCTGCCTACTGGCCCACGATCACGACCACGCCTCAATCTTCTGGGTAGTTCACGTACAGGCGGTCGTTCTCCTGATCGTACTGCCACGCAAGCTGCGTGCCGTCGGGATCACCTGTGTCCGGGGTACCTGAACCTGTTGGTGTTGTGAAGGAATCTGTGAGCCATGGGGACTCAGCAATCTATGACCTCGGTGCCAGAACTAGTCAAGTTATTAGGTTGGATAGGTGGAGTATTTAGATTGCAGCATCCTAAGCTTGATGTGGTGGCTAACTTACGTAGAACAAATATGAAGGTGGTCTATACTAGCGGTCGATAGTAGATGATCACTAAGTGATCCTGAACACCTACCTACGTCAATCATAACCCCACCGTGTTCCCGATTGAAGAGAGATCTTCGAGGGGACAGTCATGGTTACGCACACAGTTGGCAATTTTATTAGCTTATGTTTAAGTTATCTATTACCGGATGTTAACAAAATATTCCAAGTTGCCACATAACCGCGGGCACGGCTTTCCGAAAGATTAAACCCTGCAGGGGTGCTCCAACTTGTCCATGACAAACGTACACAGGCTGCAAAGTAATCCTCTATCACGAATCTCGTGATCTTGTCGGATTCCTTAGAGGAAAACCTCAACTATGGGGAGAACCAAAGCTTCACCGGGATTCCTATACGCAAGATATATCGCTAAGGTAAGACAAGGCTAGCAGGAGCTCCCGGTGTGTCGACGACCCTGATAAGAGCCGCGTATCTCAGTCTCAGGACAACACCGTCTATGCAAAGTGGACAAGGACCAAACCTCAAGTTTCCTTGGGGTGGTGTTGCCGACTTCTAGGTGGGTGGACCAACACTCATGAGGAGCACTGGCCCGGTTTGTTGATTTAATTCCTCGGGGTGGCTATTCCCCATGCAGATTATTACTAAGTGATTAGCAGGTTAAAACCAATGTTGGGTCCTCCCGGACAAGTCTTAACATTACGCGATTTATCGAGGGGGTCCCCATAACAACCCCGAACGTGTTAGGAGCGATCAATATGAAATCAAACACCGGTAGCCGGTAACTATGGCGGCAATAACGGAACAAAGCACCTGGCAAAAGGTTAGGCCTTCCGTTATTTACCAAGTATATAGGTGCATTAATTAAATAACAGAATTAAGATAATGATATCAAACTCATGTTGTCACATGAGTCAAAACACCTACATCTAGCAACGCTAACATTAGTAGCTGAGCAAAGCCTACTTAGCCATTCAAGTTTGCTAAGAAGGGATCAGTGTTTGGGTTCATGGCATATCAGGAGGCACTATTTCAGTGGTAGTCAGCGAGCATATGACAAAGGAAACGTAATCTAGTATAACAAGTCCAGAGATGGAATCAAGGTCATATCATCTTGCCTGTGATATCCTCAGCTTGGAATGGTTCTTGTTCGTCCTACACGTACTCTCCTGAATCCACGTATTCGTTCTCCGATCCCGGTGCTACCCAACATAAGAATAACATCCAATGAACACCAACACCTCAAGATGCAACAAACACATGATGCATGAGTTGAATATGAGCATGCATCACTACTTCTATCACTAACACAAGCATAAGGAGTAAATACATGTTCCTGGACAGAACTGCATCCTAAGCTATTTTGACATGCATGAGAATGACATGATCAGATGCGTCTCGTGAAAATGATGCAAAACCATATAAATAACATTACAATCGGAGCTACGGATCAACGGGAATCAACGAAACAAGATATGAAGCCCTACGTGTCAAAATCATCACCACACACTGAAATGGCACAACTCTGGTATTTACAGGTTGCCAAGACATAAAAAAAACCAACATGGATGGGGTGGAGAAAGGAAGAACACCACATCATCAGCTAAGCACTCACAAACATCAAAATGACAAAACTACACAATCTGCCATAAACTGCATCATAGCACTTTGTGAGCTACATGCAAAGCACCTACAGCCACCCAAATATGACAAATAATATATGTGGCTGTAGCTATCCAAGATTCATACAAGCACAAGCAAGAATCACACACAAAGGAGTTAAACACAAAAAGTTACAAGGCTGTAAAATTGCCCAAAAATATCAGATTTCAGGGACTTTGTGAAAATTCCAGATTCTCACTATCTGTCTTTGCTCTGAAGCATTTTAACAGCAGCCAAAACATAATCTACATGACTCCAAATTGGAATGAAATTTTACAGGGAGCTAGACAAACATATCAGATCCAACTTTCTAGTTGAAAGCTAAGGCTAGATCGCAACACATTGACTTGCACAACCTCATCAACAGGAGAAGAAAATATAAACAGATTCTCGTGAAAATCTCAGATTTTCACTAATCTGGAATTTCAGCCACATGCCTACTATGGATGGGCACAAGTTGCACATATGGATTCCAAAACATGAAATGAAACCAACATGTGGTAGAGAGGGTCACCCTCTACTACCACAACCAAGAAACAAACACAAAGACTCATCACACCTCATGGAACCATGCTCTAAACTTAGAAGAAAAAATGAAATATGTCATCTCCAGGAAATGTTCCAATGGAAAAACTAAGTTCACCAATCGATTCCTTGGGAGATTCTACCCCAAAAACATATATAATATGTATGCACTTACTTGGAGCAAGTGACCACAAACGAGGAAGGAAGAAAACTACAAGAAATCATACATAGTGAATAGTGCTACATTTCATGTGCATTTCACTAGATCAACTCCTACATGGATACTTGT
The DNA here is from genome assembly GCF_904849725.1 of Hordeum vulgare subsp. vulgare. Taxonomy (NCBI): domain Eukaryota; kingdom Viridiplantae; phylum Streptophyta; class Magnoliopsida; order Poales; family Poaceae; genus Hordeum; species Hordeum vulgare. The sequence goes on from NC_058522.1 coordinate 193,952,779, forward strand.
TCATGTGCATATTGATAATAGTGACATGAGGGTTTTGACCCCATGTATGTGACATAGCACATCAACACCAAGCTCATCTATGAAACTATCCACACACACACAAGTCATCATGCCCTCTCACATATGGTCATGTGAAGGTGCTTAGTGACTTGCAAAGGTGGTGTGATCCACACCACACACAACCACTCCTTTGCCCCGCACTACAACAAGCTCATGAAAAAAACACATCTAATAAGGCATCTAAATAGTAACATGGACATGGAAGAATATTACCACATACACTCCCACTAGGTGCCACATGAGCCAAGCCCATGTGTGTGGTTCACACATACACACACCAAAATATACCTGCTCAACTACATCACTACACTACTCCACACCAGCAAATGACTAGGTGCACCTACACCATACATCACTTACTAACAAAACCACATATACACACACACACCACCATGTATACACACATACACACATTCACATGCACATCACCATATATGTGCACACATAGCTAGCAACAACCACTTCACATACATGCAGAAAATGAGAAGGGGCAAAACACCAACCTACACTTGCAAAAAAAAACTACAACTACTATGAACCGGGGCTGCCTATATGAAACAGCAAGGGGAAAGAAAATAAAATAAAAGAACAAGCAAAGGAAAAATGGGCAGGGTCTGGGATCGAACCCGAGACCTGCTGGTGGTGCATCCACAGCGCTGCCACTCTGCTAGGGGCAAGGTGCTCGACAGGGAGGCTTACACAACAAGGAAAACCTGCTCTGCTGTGCAAGCCTCTGCACCGAATAAAACCAACAAAAAAGGGGGAGGTCTCCCCTGGGATCGAACCCAAGACCTGTCGAGTTCCAGCAGAAACCCCCAACCACTATGCTACGTTCGGACATCTGACAGAGGGAAACATGCTAAGAAGGTGACATGACCCAAGCATCTAGTGCTCTGCCTCGCACGCAGAGGTGTGCCGGCGACAAGGAGGTCGCCATGGTTAGCCTGTTGTTGCCGCTGCTGCTGCGCCAAGGAGACATACATCTACTCTACTGCTGGCTACTACACCGTGCTAGCTCTCCTCACCTAAGCTACGCCACGAGCGCCTAAAGAACATACACGCACACATCCTACTGCTACTGCTCGGGACAGAGACTATCCTGGAGATCCTACCGCCGATATGCTCGAGGGAGAGGGAAGGAAGGCGGTCGGCTCACCTAGGGGAAGGATGAAGGGCGCCGATCAGAGGAGGAGTCGCTGGAGAGGAAGAAGAACAGCGCTGAAGAAGTCCTTGATGTAGAACCGAAGCAGAGGCGATGGAGCACCGGGGCCGAGGCGAAGACAAGGCCCTGGTCGTCAATGACGGCGCTCCTCGACCTCATCGAGGACGAAAATGGGGCGCGGTCATGTTCCCCGTGCCCCTGGACATGGTCGTCGGCGTTGGACGACGATGGTGGCGGTGATCGGCGACGAGACTCTTCTCTGTCCTAGCTAAAGAACTTACGAGGAGGGGGAACGAGAGAAGGAGTAAGATGGCGGCGGTGCTGGAGGAAGGAGATGGAACCCTAGGTATGGGGAGAGGGTTCCGGCACTTAAATCACCTCGGGGGACACGCTTGAGCCGCAGGATTGGAGGGAAGGCGATCGGGAGGTCGAGCTAGGGTCGTACAGTGCTGACGTCGAGAGGAGGAAGAGAGGGTCGCACGGGTGGGCTGCTGTCGCGAGGGAGAGGAGGAGTTGGGCCTCTTTGAGTGGGAGGAAGCCCACTAGAGCGACACATAGAGAAAGCAAGCCCTGGTGCTTTTCTATTAACTGAAAAAGGCAGAAAAGAGAGAAATAAAACCAGCAAACTACTGGAGAAAAAATCAAAGCAAAAATGCCCCTAGACCTGAAATTAAATAAGCTATTTTAATAAACACAAAAGGAATTTATGGGGAAATGAAATAAATACAAAACAACAATTGTATTATCTGTTTTGTGATTTATTGCACCTTTAGGACACATTTCAAAACCCCAAATCTGCACCCCAATATCTCCACAATAAATACTAAACAAAGGACATTTTTAAATCAGGTTAGGAGCAAGTTGTAGTGCCCCAAGTGTAAAGCTTCCCTTTTTGTAACCTTCCATGTGGGACCACCATGTCAATGCTATGAGAGAGATCAATGCCATGATTTCATGTGATGTCCCTTAGCATTTCCTTCCCTTGCATTCATGCATAACATAACATTTCATGCCCATGTCTTGTGATGTTGCATTGTGGTCATATGCTTTCATGTGGTGTTTGTGATCTTGTGGACATATGTGTGGTGTGGTTCAACTCTATTAGGTTGCTTGTGCTAGTAGGATACCATGTGAATGCTTAGGTTTCAAAACCATCTTCACTCCGTCTCTATTTCTTCTATGTTAAGAATCACTTCTTCCTTTCCTCTTTTAAAAATGCTGTTGTGTTAGCACAATTGTGGTGATTTTGAAATGTGGAGTTGCTGATTTAAAAGGGGTATTCAAAAAGGTGCAAAATATACAAAACAGCCCACATAATGCTGTTTTGTAAATATTCATTTGCCCCTAATATTCATTTTGCATTTTATTCAAATAGGTCATATTTTTCTAGGACCAGAGGATATTTTTGTTTGATTTTATCCCCAATATTTTATTTTGTGCTTTAATTTCTTCTCTGTGTATTTCTGTAAATGGGAAATGAGGGAATCCCTTTCCCTCTATCCGTCGCCATGTGTGGGCTTGCTCCCACAGGGCGACCGATTTCCCCTCTCCCTCGCGCAGGAGCCCGCGCACGTCCGTCGTCCTCCTTACCCTTTCCAGCGAGGCAGTGGGGCCCTCCCGTCGGTCTCTCTATCCCGTTCTCCTCTGCTCCACCACAGAGAGCACGCGCACATGGCTTGCGCGTGTCCCTCGCTTCCCCCCTCGCTCTATAAAGGGCCCCTTGGCGTCCGTGCCTTTTTAGGGTTCCTCCCCGCCGCCGCTCCATCCAGATCTCCTCCCCCCTCTCTCTTTGTCATCGCGGAAAGGTAAGAAACGTTCGGCTCCGCCATGGCCGACGAGTGAAGCTCGTTGTCGTCGTCGTCCTGCTGCGTCTTCTTCCTCGCCGAAGGTTCCCGCAGCTCGAGGGCATGTCCAGGAGTCCGTTCCCGCCGCTGGATCGCCGTCTGCGCCACTGCTTCCTGTTCTTCCCGAAGGCGTATCTTCTCCGACGAGCTCCGTCGCTCCGCGCTCTTCTGCCACTACTTCCTCTATGGGCGTCCTCCTCCTCGACCCGTACATCAGGTAGTTCTCCTCCTCCCTCCTCCCTGTCCTAGATCGAGCGCAGTAGGAGTAGAATCGACGCATGCTTTGTCTCTTTCGCCGGAGCCGCCGCTCTTCGTGGATCCATCGTCGTAGGGCTTCTCGGGCAGTAGTCGCGGTAGAAATGTAACTGTGGTTGCCCAAGAAACCTTCCATCCAGGAGCCGTAAATAAATTGCAAGCAGATCACCAGCGATGCTCCTCCCTTGTTCCGGCTGGCCGTCGAGCAGCAGAGGTGCAGTAGGGGTGCTTCTTCATAATTGCTTCCCCTATATAGCTAAGTACCGATTCGTAGCCTAGTGGTAGTGGGGTGTTGTTGCCTGTTGAGAGGGCGCAGGTTCGATCCCCCCTCGGCACACCTTTTGTTTTTCGATTTATAGTGCACAATAGCAACAGGAACAAGTTATCCTGTTTACTCCCCCTACCCTGTCGACTAAGTGGCAGTAGTGTAGTGGTGTGGCTCTGTTGCTATGTATTGGAGGTTCTGGGTTCGATTCCCAGGAGCCCCTGTTGCATATTTTTGTCATTTCTTTTTATTTTCTATTTCTTTTCTTGATCCAACACTTTGTGCCTAATCCATAGTCATAAAAGTGGGCATTTTGTTACTTGTCCCTTCTAAGTATAGTAGTGGCAGATTGTGTTTGGTTGTGTGTGTGTGTTGCAAACACACATGTAGTGGTGCTAGGGCATGTATGATTGTGGTGTGTATGTGTTATATGCATGTGTGAGTTTTATTGATTCTTCTAGTATGTGTAGGTGACATGGTTGCAACCATATGCATTTGTGTAAGTGTTGTAGAGATGTTGTTGACATGTATGTGTGTAGGTAGTGCACACATGTGGTACCTAGTAGAAGTGTTTGAGATATGATGCTTCCATGTTACTTGCATAGTAGTTTTCCCCCTCATGTTGTTCTTGGGTTTAAGTGCTTGTGATGAGGTTGTGTTGTTGATATGTGTGTGTGGTGAAACAGCCCACATGTCCATATTGTCATATGAGAGAGGGCATGATGTGTGAGTGTGTGTGGGTGATCTAGTGATTATCTTGGTAGAAGTGCTTGTGATGTTGTTGTGCATGACACAAACATGGGGTTCAAACCCTCATGTCCATATTGTCTTTGTGCACATGAGCATAGCTATGTGGTAGTTGATCTAGTGTGTGCACATGAAATGTTGCACTATTCAATTTGTAGGAATCTATGTAGTTTTTCCTTCCTAGTTTGTGGCCACTTGCTCCAAACAAGTGTATGCATATTTTATGTGTTTTTGGGGTAGAATTTCCCAAGGAATCCATTGTTTAACTCATTTTTGCCATTGGAACATTTTCTGGACATGACATATTTTCATTTTCTTCTATGTTTGGAGCTTGGTTCCATGAGTTGTGGTGAGCCTTTATGATTGTTTCTTGGTTGTGCTAGTAGAGGGTGACCCCCTCTACCTCTTGTTGGTTTCATCTAATGATTAGGATTCCATATGTGCAGGTTATGCCCACTCAAAGTAGGCACGTGGCTGAAATTCCAGATTAGTGAAAAACTGAGTGTGAGAATCTGTTTATATTTTCTTCTCCTGTTGATGAGGTTGTCCTGGTCAATGTGTTGTGATCTAGCCTTAGCTTTCACCTAGAAAGTTGGACCTGATATGTTTGTCTCTATCCCTGTAAAATTGCATTTAATTTTGAGTCCTGTAGGTATTGTTTTGGATGCTGTCAAAATGCTTCAGAGCATAGATAGAAAGTGAGAATCTGGAATTTTCACTAAGTCCCTGAAAACCGATGTTTTTGGGCAAGTTTGAAGCCTTGTAACTTTCTGTGTTTAATTCCTTTTTGTGTGATTATTTCTTTTTCTTGTAGTATTCTTGGCTAGATACAGCTACATATATTATTTGTCATATTTGGGTGGCTGTAGGTGACTTGCATGTAGCTCCCAAAGTGCTATGATGCAGATTATTCCAGATTGTGTAGTTTTGGCATTTTGATGTTTGCGAGTGCTTAGTTGGTAATGTGGTGTTCTTACTTGCTCCACCCCATTCATGTTGGGTTGTTATATGTCTTGGCAACCTGGGAATACCAGGGTTGTGCCATTTGAGTGTGCGGTGATGATTTTCACACGTAGGTCTTCATATCTTGTTTCGTTATTTCCCGTTGATCCGTAGCTCTGTTTGTAATGTTCTTTATATCCTTTTGCATCGTTTTCTCGAGACGCATCTGATCAAGTCATTCTCATGCATGTCAAATTATCTTAGGATACAGTTCTGTCCAGGGACATGTATTAGCTTCTCATGCTTGTTTTAGTGATAGAAATGGCGTTGCATGCTCATATTCATCTCATGCATCATGTGCTTGTTGCATCTTGAGGTTCTGTTGTTCATTGGATGTTATTCTTATGTTGGGTAGCACCGGGATCGGAGAACGAGTACATGGATTCGGGAGAGGACGTTCAGGACGAACAAGAACCATTCCAAGCTGAGGATCTCACAGGCAAGATGATATGACCTTGATTCCATCTCTAGACTTGTTATGATAGATTACGTTTCCTTTGTCATATGCTCGCTGCCTACCACTGAAATATTTGCCTCTTGATATGTCATGAACCCAGACACTAATCCCTTCCTAGCAAACTTGAATGGCTAAGTAGGCTTTGCTCAGCTACTAATGTTAACGTTGCTAGATGCAGGTGCTTTGACTCATGTGATAACATGAGCTTGATATCATATCTTAAATTCTGTTATTTAATTAATGCACCTATATACTTGGTAAATAACGGAAGGCCTAGCCTTTTTCCGGGTGCTTTGTTCCGTTATTTCCGCCATAGTTACCGGCTACCGGTGTTTTATTCCATATTGATCGCTCCTAACACGTTCGGGGTTGTTATGGGGACCCCCTCGATAAATCGCGTAGTGTTAAGACTTGTCCGGCAGGACCCAACATTGGTGTTAATTTGCTAATCACTTAAAAATAATCTGCATAGGGAATAGCTACCCCGAGGAATTTAATCAACAACCCAGGCCAGTGCTCCTCATGAGTGGTTGTCCAAACTAGAGTCGTGTGCGGGGCCAACCCGGGCCAACTCGGGAGATGTCTATCAGGCCACTGTTTGGTGTGCTCATCTGGCGTGTCCTGAGACTAAGATACGCGGCTCTTATGAGGGTCGTCGACACGTCGGGAAGTACTGCTGGTTTTGTCTTACCTTAGCGATATATCTTGCGTATAAGAATCCCGACGAAGCTTTGATTCTCCCCAGAGTTGAGGTTTTCCTCGAAGGAATCCGACGAGATCACTAGATTTGTGATAGAGGATTACTTTGCGGCCTGTGTACGTTTGTGATGGACTAGTTGGAGCACCCTTGCAGGGTTTAATCTTTCAGAAAGCCGTACCCGCGGTTATGTGGCAACTTGGAATATTTTGTTAACATCCGGTATTAGATAACTTAAACATAAGCTAATAAAATTGCCAACTGTGTGCGTAACCGTGACTGTCCCCTCGAAGATCTCTCTTCGATCAGGAACATAGTGGGGTTATGGTTGACGTAGGTAGGTGTTCAGGATCACTTAGTGATCAAGTATTCTGGACCGCTAGTATAGTCCACCTTCATAAATGTTCTACGTAAGATAGCCACCATATCAAGCTTAGGATGCTGCAACCTTAAACACTCTACCCTTTCCAACCTATTAACTTGACTAGTTCTGGCACCGAGGTCATAGATTGCTGAGTCCCCGTGGCTCACAGATTCCTTCACAACCCCAACATGTTCAGGTACCCCAGAGACAGGTGATCCCGACGACACGTAGCTGGCGTGGCAGTACGACGAGGAGTCCGACCGCCTGTACGTGAGCTATCCAGAAGATTGAGGCATGGTCGTGATCGTGGGCTAGCAGGTAGGGTAGGATAGCCATTTCCCTTGTTTTGTAGTCCGTAGTGGAACTACTTTGATTGTATGCGTGATGTACTCTGATATATTTATGAGAAGGCAATTGAACCCCTGGTTGTCTATCTGTATTATTATGTATGTGGTGTGATACCTTGTTTCCGAGACGCTTAGATGCGCTCCTTTCCAATTCGGGGCCTCGATCCCCAGATCGGAAAGGACCACATCTTGGTCGTTACAAGTTGGTAATCAGAGCCTTACGACCATAGGAGCCTTTGTGTGATCGTACTTGGCCGAGTCGAGTCTAGAAAATGTTTTGAGTCTTAGCTATATCGGAGAGTAGGATTCTTTTTTCCCTCTTCCATGCTCTGGTGAGGTTCCGGACTGAGGAAATCCTTAATTATACTCCTTTTCTCGCTCAAAATTATTTTTAGGATCATGCGGATATTTGGGAAGTCTATATGATTTCGATGTGACGGAGTCCTGTCTTGGTGCCTCCTGTCTGCTTTGATTTTCTTCCGGGGAGTTGAGCTCGAGGGGATTCTCGCGCACATCGCCATCATTCAGATTTCTGAGTATCTAAGAACAAAGGGTGTTCGTTATTGCTTCAATACCGGTAGTGGCGTGATAACCCTGATGTCCCCAGTACTGGTGCAGATTGTTCGGGGGTACTACCACACTTGGTATCATTGTGATCACGAGGATCTGTTGTAGATGAAGGTCCCAGATGCTGGTTGTGTGTTGAAGGATGTGATACAGGTGACAGGTTAGTTTAGGAGTTGTGTGATATACTCCTTGTATCCGTGTACCAGATTGCATGACTAGTTATTTCGGGAATTCACAGGTGGGATTTCAAGTATTATCTTATAGGACTATCTTCCTACAGGTGTATGGTCAAGGTTGGGATTCGATGTTCAGTGGGTGCGTTTGTTGGTAGTCGTCTTACAATGGTTCTTGTTGTAGAGTCCTTGTAGCTCGCTATGACTCGGGGATACTTCGTATGTCGTGTGCACTGCCTTGCACAGGATGGCTACTATAAATTCGAGCCTGTGCGATCTTATCCACGAAGATATCGGATGAAATCTCGATCATATGCTTGTTCCGAGATGTTCTAGCTCATACTTGTTTGAAGTGGTCTTAATCGGAATTTTGTCGTCCGTCACTTTTAGGAAGCATTCTTACTATTTTGTTCGAGTGCAGTTGCTTATTCCTGTTCAGATATTCCTGTCTTTTGATTCAGCAATATCTTCAATTTATTCTGTGGGCTATTATGCTGTCTCTCTTTAGGATGGCACCACCAACTCGTCAGAACCCAGGGCGTGAGGATGTGCCACCGCCAACTCCTCCTCCGGAGAATCCTCCGCCGCCTCCGCCTCCTCCTGCTGACCCCTGGCAAGCGGTGATGGCTGCTACTAATGCAAACACCCAGATGCCGTTACAGTTGTTGCAAGAGAGAGCCAATCTACAGCAAGGCAATTTTCAGCATGGTGGCAATCAGTTTGCGAGTCTCAGTCAGTTCCTGTCGAACCAGCCAAAGACGTTCACTTCATGCGACCAGCCATTTGATGCAGAAGATTGGATCCGTGATATGAACAAGCATTTCGAGTGTAGCAATGTGCGTCCGGAGGATTATGTCAAGTTTGCAACGTTCTAGTTGAAGGGGCAGGCTTCTATATGGTGGCAGCAGCTGAAGGACTCCAGAGGCGCTAGGGTGATTTCTTGGGATGAGTTGTGTCGTGACTTTAGGTCCCACTACATCCCTTCCAGCTTTGTGGAGGAGATGCGTGAGAAGTTCAGGCGGTTGAAGCAGGGTGGCAATTCCGTGTACAAGTACAACGTTGAGTTCCACGAGCTGGCCCGTTACGCGCTATAGGATATCCCAGATCAGAAGAGCAAGATTTATCAGTTCAGAGGTGGCTTGAAAGAAGATTTGCAGTTAGCTCTTGCTTTGCGCGATCCTGAGGAGTTCGACAAGTTCTACAACTTAGCTCTCAGGGCAGAGGCAGCCTTGCTCAGGGTGGAGAATTCTAAGAAGCGCTTCAGAGTTTCCAACTCTTCCTCGACTTAGGTGGTTCAGAAGCAACATAAGTTTTGGGTTTCTCCTCCTCCTCCTCGGCACTCGCAGCAGATTAAGCACTCAGGTGGTCGTGGTTCTTCCCACCCATCCAACCCTGTCTTCCAGCAGAGATACCAGCATCAGAAGCAAGGGCCTCCTCAGACTCAGTACCGGCAGCCAGCAGATGTCACTTGTCACAAGTGTGGGCAGAAGGGTCACTATGCCAACAAGTGTACTTCTCAGCTCCGTCTGCCGCCTCCTCCTCCACGCAAACCTCCAAGAAATGCTCTTGTCAAGTTCAACCCCAGATCATCTCGAGTCAACATGGTGAACGCAACTGAGGCAGATAACTCGTCAGATGTGATCATGGGTAACCTCCTCGTAAATGATATTCCTGCTAAAGTATTATTTGATTCTGGTGCATCTCATTGCCTCATGTCCCATCCTTTCTTTGCAAAGCATGAGTTTGTTTGTCAAGATTGGGTTAAGCCTATGTCAGTAGTTTCTCCTGGGAGATTGATGAATTCCAATTGTCTGGTTCCAGATGTTTCTGTCAAGATGGGCGCTTATGCTTTTCTCGCATCTCCTATTGTCTTGGGCAATTCCGACATCGACTTGATTCTTGGTATGGACTGGCTGGCCATGAACAAGGTGTCAATTGATTGTGAAGCAAAAGAAGTGAAGCTTACCCACTCTTCGGAGGATGTGATTATATTCGCGGCGTGCAATGATACAATCCGTCTGTTCTCTTTGAATGAAAAGGGTGAGATCAATCCTATTTCGCAAGTCCAAGTGGTCTTTGAATATGAAGATGTGTTTCCCGAAGAGCTGCCAGGCATGCCTCCGCACAGAGAAGTTGAGTTTGTGATTGAGCTAGAGCCAGGCATAGAGCTAGTGTCCAAACGGTCGTACAAGCTGGGTCCAGAAGAATTGAAGGAACTTAAGAGACAACTCAATGAGCAGGAGCGTTTGGGTTTGATCAGACCGAGCTCGTCTCCGTGGGGCTGTGGTGTTCTATTTGTCAAGAAGAAGGATGGCACGAACCGGCTGTATGTCGATTGCCGTCCATTGAACAAGAAGACAATCAGGAACAAATATCCACTTCCAAACATAACTGAGTTGTTCGAACAGTTGAAAGGTGCTAAGGTCTTCTCCAAGCTTTATCTCAAAATGGGCTATCATCAAATTCGCATTCGCGAGGAAGATATTCCGAAGACTGCCTTCTGGACTAGTTTTGGCTCGTATGAGTATACGGTCATGTCTTTTGGTCTGGCAAATGCTCCTCCGACATTCTGTCGATTGATGAACTACATTTTCTCTCCGTTCAAGAATGACTTTGTCTTGCTCTATCTTGACGACATTCTGGTCTTTTCTAAAACTGAGGAAGAACATGAAGAACATCTCAGATTGGTGCTTGATAATCTGAGAGAGTACAAGCTGTATTCCAAGTTTTCCAAGTGCGAGTTCTGGCTGAAAGAAGTGGTGTATCTTGGGCACATTATCTCTGCCGAGGGAATTAAAGTTGATCCGTCCAAGGTTCAAGCCATTGTTGAATGGGAGCCTCCGCAGAATGTGAAGCAACTTCGAAGCTTTCTCGGGCTTGCTGGATATTGCAGAAGGTTCGTTGAGAACTTCTCCAAGATCTCCAAGCTGCTCTCAAATCTTCTTTAGAAGGGTGTTAAGTATGCTTGGTCTCCAGAGTGTCAACTGGCCTTTGATACACTCAAAGAGAAGCTTACCTCCACTCCAGTCTTGGTTCCTCCAGATGATTCCAAGCCTTACCATATCTTCTGCGACGCTTCTCTCCAGGGTCTTGGTGTAGTCCTGATGCAAGATAAGAAGGTGGTTGGTTATACCTCCAGGCAGTTGAAGGTAGCGGAGAATAACTATCCTATGCATGATCTTGAGCTAGCAGCTGTGGTTCACGCTCTCATGACTTGGAGACACCTCTTGTTGGAACGTAAGGTTGAAGTTTTCACCGATCACAAGAGTCTCAAGTACATCTTCACTCAGCCTAACTTGAATCTTTGGCAAACACGTTGGGTGGAAATGCTCCAGGATTTTAACCCGAGTGTTGAGTACACGCCAGGCAAAGCTAATGTCGTGGCGGATGCTTTGAGTAGGAAGGCATATTGCAATAGTCTGATTCTGCAACCTCTCCAGCCTGGTCTTTGTGAGTCTTTCAGGAAGCTCAACCTTCAGCTAGTACCTCAGGGATTTCTTGCAAACCTTCAGATCTCTCCTACCTTGGAAGATCAGGTCTGAGCAGCACAGCTTCTTGATGCTATGGTGAAGAATGTCAAGATTGGCGTGGGAAAGAGTCTTCCCAAGTATATGTGGTTCACTGTTGATGCCAGAGACACGTTGTTCTTCGAGGATCGCCTTGTCGTCCCGAAAGGTGATCTCAGAACGGTAATCATGGAGGAGGCTCATAACTCTCTGCTCTCTATTCATCCTGGAAGATCCTAAATTTACCATGACTTGAACCAGACCTTCTGGTGGACTCGTATGAAGCGTGAGATTGCTCAGTTCGTAAATGAATGTGATGTATGTCGAAGGGTGAAAGTAGAGCATCAACGTCCAGCAGGTCTTTTGCAGCCTTTGCCGATTCCCGAGTGGAAGTTCGATCACATTGAGATGGATTTTGTCACCGGGTTTCCAAAGTCCAGGAAGGGTAATGATGTCATCTTTGTTGTCATTGACAAGTTGAGTAAAGTGGCTCATTTTCTACCAGTCAAGGAGTCCATTTCAGCAGCTAAGCTGGCAGAGTTCTACACCTCCAGGATTGTCTCTTTGCACGACGTACCTATGATGATCTCTTCGGATCGCGGAAGTATCTTCACTTCCACGTTCTGGGACTCCTTTCAGTCTGCTATGGGCACGAAGATCCGCTTCAGCACAGCGTTCCATCCTCAGACTAGTGGTCAAGTGGAGAGAGTGAATCAAGTTCTTGAGGATATGCTAAGAGCCTGTGTTATCTCTTTTGGCGTGAAGTGGGAAGATTGTCTTCCTTTGGTGGAGTTCTCGTATAACAACAGTTATCAAGCTAGTTCTGGCAAGGCTCCGTTTGAAATTCTCTATGGCAGGAAGTGTCGTACCCCACTCAATTTTTGTTAGATATCAGAACAATTCATGACATAATTATACCGCTTATGATGTCGCAAAAAAGAAGCTTGATGTACATAGGCTTAGACAACCATGTTTTGTCCATGATGCACCGTTGATATCAAATTTGCGAACTATCTAAATTTAGCCAGTGTTGTAGGGCTATATTTGCATTGGTGAAGTGACAATCATTAATCAGGTAATAGAAATACCAAACAATTACTATTCAAGCATTAAATGGGTATCAATTGTAAGAAGCAATTGCATATGGTTCAAGTATAGAGAAGGTAATCGCAAGAGGAGTTGATTATTACTCACGACCCAAAGGTGGAGCTATGAGAGTAAGATCCGGAGATTGAGCCGGGAAGTAGCAGGTATGGCAGCAGCACGACCAGCAGCAACACGTACAACAACAACAGGTCCGACAACAGGGGCAGTCGTAGGTCCGGCAGTAGAGCGGCAACACTTGTCGCAGTAGTAGATCTGGAAGCACCACGCACCAGGGCAGCAACAGCTCCGACAGCAGCAACGAGACTGGCAACAAGAGCTGGTCGGACAGTAATAGGATCGGCAACGACAGATTCGGTAGCAGGGCGGCAACAACAGCTTCGACAGCAAGGCGGTAGCAGTGCGGCAGTAGGGCAGCAGCACTAGCAGGGCAGCGGCACGACAGCAACAACAACTTCGTGTAATGCCCAAGATGCATACCCCGAGATAAGCCCGATGTCCCCGCTACTGGTGCAGATTGTTCGGGGGTACTATCACACTTGGTATCGTTGTGATCATGAGGATCTGTTGTAGATGAAGGTCCGAGATGCTGGTTGTGTGTTGAAGGATGTGATACAGGTGACAGGTTAGTTTAGGAGTTGTGTGAAATACTCCTTGTATCCGTGTACCAGATTGCATGACCAGTTATTTCGGGAATTCATAGGTGGGATATCAACTAGTATCTTATAGGACTATCTTCCTACAGACGCATGATTGAGGTTGGGGAAATCTCGATCATATGTTTGTTCCGAGCAATTCTAGCTCACACTTGTTTGCAGTGGTCCTTATCAGAATTTTGTCGTCCGTCACTCTGAGGATGCATTCTTGCTATGTTGTTCAAGTGCAATTGCTAAATTCTGTTCAGATATTCTGTCTTTTACTTCAGCAATATCTTCAATTTATTCTGTGGACTAATATGCTGTCCGTCTTCACGATGGCTCCACCAACTCGTCAGAACCCAGGGCATGAGGATGTGCCATCGCCACCTCCTCCTTCGGAGAATCCGCCGCCTCCTCCTCCTCCTCCTGCTGAGGCCTGGCAAGCGGTCATGTTTGCTACTAATGCAAACACTCAGATGCTGTTATAGTTGATCCAAGAGAGAGCCAATCAGTAGCAAGGCAATTTCCAGCAAGGTGGCAATCACTTCGCCAATCTGAGCCAGTTCCTGTCGAACCAGCCTAAGACGTTCACTTCATGCGACTAGCCATTTGATGCAGAAGATTGGATCCATGATATGAACAAACATTTCGAGTGTAGCAATGTGCGTCCGGAGGATTATGTCAAGTTTGCAACGTTCCAGTTGAAAGGACAGGCTTCTATATGGTGGCAGCAGCTGAAGGACTCCAGAGGCGCCAGGGTGATTTCTTGGGATGAGTTCTGTCGTGACTTCAGGTCCCACTACATCCCTTCTAGTTTCGTGGAGGAGATGCGTGAGAAGTTCAAGCGTTTGAAGTAGGGTGGCAATTTCGTGTACAAGTACAACATTGAGTTTCACGAGCTGGCCCGTTACGCGCTGCAGGATATCCCTGACCAGAACAGCAAGATTTATCAGTTCAGAGGTGGCTTGAAAGAAGATTTGCAGTTAGCTCTTGCTTTGCACGATCCCGAGGAGTTCGACAAGTTCTACAACTTAGCTCTCAGGGCAGAGGTAGCCTTGCTCAGGGTGGAGAACTCCAAGAAGCGCGTCAGAGATTCCAGCTCGGCACTCGCAGCAGCTTAAGCACTCAGGTGGTCGTGGTTCTTCCCACCCACCCAACCCTGGCTACCAGCAGAGATATCAGCATCAGAAGCAAGGGCCTCCTCAGACTCAGGTGGTTCAGAAACAACAGAGGTTTTGGGTTTCTCCTCCTCCTCCTCGGCACTCGCAGCAGCTTAAGCACTCAGGTGGTCGTGGTTCTTCCCACCCACCCAACCCTGGCTTCCAGCAGAGATAGCAGCATCAGAAGCAAGGGCCTCCTCAGAGTCAGTACCGGCAGCCAGCAGATGTCACTTGTCACAAGTGTGGGCAGAAGGGTCACTATGCCAACAAGTGTACTTCTCAGCTCCGTCTGCCGCCTCCTCCTCTAGGCAAACCTCCAATCAACGCTCTTGTCAAGTTCAACCCCAGATCAGCTCGAGTCAACATGGTGAATGTAGCTGAGGCAGAGAACTCGTCAGATGTGATCATGGGTAACCTGCTCGTCAATGATATTCCTGCTAAAGTGTTATTTGATTCTGGTGCTTCGCATTGCTTCGTGTCATATCCATTTACATCCAAGATTAATCTACGTCAGGAGCAGTTGCCTAAGCCATTGGCAGTCGTTTATCCTGCAAAGCATTTCAGTTCTAGTTTGTTCGTTCCTGATATTTCTGTCAAGATGGGTGCTTATGCTTTTCTGGTGTCTCCTATTGTCTTGGGCAATTCAGACATCGACTTAATCCTTGGTATGGACTGGCTGGCCATGAACAAGGCGTCAATTGATTATGAAGCCAAAGAAGTGAAGCTTACCCACTCTTCGGAGGACGTAATTATATTCACGGCGCGCGATGATACAATCCGTCTGTTTTCTTTGAATGAAAAGGGTGAGATCAATCCTATTGCGCAAGTCCTAGTGGTCTGCGAATATGAAGATGTGTTTCGTGAAGAGTTGCCAGGCATGCCTCCGCACAGAGAAGTTGAGTTTGTCATTGAGCTTGAGCCAGGAACAGAGCCAGTGTGCAAACGGCCGTACAAGCTGGGTCCAGAAGAATTGAAGGAACTTAATAGGCAACTCGATGAGCAGGAGCGTTTGGGTTTGATCACACCGAGCTCGTCTCCATGGGGCTGTGGTGTTCTGTTTGTCAAGAAGAAGGATGGCACGGACCGACTGTGTGTCGATTACCGTCCATTGAACAAGAAGACAATCAGGAACAAATATCCACTTCCGAACATAACTGAGTTGTTCGAACACTTGAAAGGTGCTAATGTCTTCTCGAAGCTTGATCTCAGAATGGGCTATCATCAAATTCGTATTCGCGAGGAAGATATTCCGAAGACTGCCTTCAGGACTAGTTTTGGATCGTATGAGTATACGGTCATGTCTTTTGGTCTCGCAAATGCTCCTCCGACATTCTATCGATTGATGAACTACGTATTCTCTCCGTTCAAGAATGACTTTGTCTTGCTCTATCTCGACGACATTCTGGTCTTTTCTGAAACTGAAGAAGAACATGAAGAACATCTCAGGTTGGTGCTTGGTAAGCTGGGAGAGTACAAGCTGTATGGCAAGTTTTCCAAGTGCGAGTTCTGGCTGAAAGAAGTGGTTTATCTTGGACACATTATCTCTGCCGAGGGCATTAAAGTTGATCCGTCCAAGGTTCAGGCCATTGTTGAATGGGAGCCTCCGCAGAATGTGAAGCAGCTTCGAAGCTTTCTCAGGCTTGGTGGCTATTGCAGAAGGTTCGTTGAGAACTTCTCCAAGATCACCAAGCCGCTCTCAAGTCTTCTTCAGAAGGGTGTTAAGTATGCTTGGTCTCCAGAGTGTCAACTGGCCTTCGATACACTCAAAGAGAAGCTTACCTCCACTCCAGTCTTGGTCCCTCCGGATGATTCCAAGCCTTACAAGGTCTTCTGCGACGCTTCTCTCCAGGGTCTTGGTGCAGTCCTGATGCAAGATAAGTAAGTGGTTGCTTATACCTCCAGGCAGTTGAAGCCTGCGGAGAAGAACTATCCTGTGCATGATCTTGAGGTAGCAGCTGTGGTTCAAGCCTTGATGACATGGAGACATCTCTTGTTGGAACGTAAGGTTGAAGTTTTCACTGATCACAAGAGTTTGAAGTACATCTTCACTCAGCCTAACTTGAATCTTCGGCAACCACGTTGGGTATAAATGCTCCAGGAATTTAATCCGAGTGTTGAGTACACGCCAGGCAAAGCTAATGTCGTGGCGGATGCTTTGAGCAGGAAGGCATATTGCAATAGTCTGATTCTGCAACCTCTCCAACCTGGTCTTTGTGAGTCTTTCAGGAAGCTCAACCTTCAGCTGGTACCTCAGGGATTTCTTGCGAACCTTCAGATCTCTCCTACCTTGGAAGATTAGGTCAGAGCAACTCAGCTTCTTGACGCTATGGTGAAGAAGGTCAAGATTGGCGTGGGAAAGAGTCTGCCTAAGTATAAGTGCTTCACTGTTGATGCCAGAGACACGCTGTTCTTCGAGGATCGCCTTGTCGTCCCGAAAGGTGATCTCAGGAAGGTAATCATGGAGGAAGATCATAACTCTCTGCTCTCTATTCATCTTGGAAGCTCCAAAATGTACCACGACTTGAAGCAGACCTTCTGTTGGACTCGTATGAAGTGTGAGATTGCTCAATTCGTAAATGAATGTGATGTATGTCGAAGGGTGAAAGCAGAGCATCAATGCCCAGCATGCCTTTTGCAGCCTTTACCGATTCCCGAGTGGAAGTTCGATCACATTGAGATGGATTTTGTCACCGGGTTTCCGAAGTCCGAGAAGGGTATTGATGCCATCTTCGTCGTCATCGACAAGTTGAGTAAAGTGGCTCATTTTCTTCGAGTCAAGGAGTCCATTTCAGCAGCTCAGCTGGCAGAGTTGTACACCTCCAGGATTGTCTCTTTGCATGGCGTGCCTATGATGATCTCTTCGGATCGCGGAAGTATCTTCACTTCCAAGTTTTGGGACTCCTTTCAGTCTGCTATGGGCACGAAGATCCGCTTCAGCACAGCGTTCCATCCTCAGACTAGTGGTCAAGTGGAGAGAGTGAATCAAGTTCTTGAGGATATGCTGAGAGCCTTTGTTATCTCTTTTGGCATGAAGTGGGAAGATTGTCTGCCTTTCGTGGAGTTCTGGCAACAGTTATCAAGCTAGTTCTGGCAAGGCTCCGTTCGAAATTCTCTATGGCAGGAAGTGCCGTACCCCGCTCAACTGGTCCGAGACCGGCGAGCGTCAGATCCTTGGCAATGATATGATAGAAGAAGCCAAGGAAATGTGTCGGATCATCCGCGACAACCTCAGAGCAGCTCAGTCCCGTCAGAAGAGCTATTATGATAGCAAGCACCGTGACATGTCTTATGAGCTTGATGACTTTGTCTATCTCAAGGTGTCGCCTATGAAGGGTATGCAACGCTTTGGCATCAAAGGCAAGCTTGCGCCTCGTTTCCTTGGTCTGTTCAGAGTGGTTGGCAAGAGAGGCGACCTTGCGTACCAGCTTGAGCTCCCGTCAAACTTTGCAAATGTCCATGATGTGTTCCATATTTCTCAGCTTCGGAGGTGTTTCAAGACCCCCGAGCGCACTGTTCATCTTCAAGACATCGACCTTCAGCCTGACCTTTCTTATCGTGAGCATCCAGTTGCGGTTCTCGAAGCGACTGAGCGCAAGACCCGTAATAAGACTGTCAAATTTCTCAAAGTGCAGTGGTCACACCATTCCGATAAAGAGGCGATTTGGGAATGCGAGGATCACCTCTGTTCCGAATTTGCCGATTTCTTTCAGTCTTAGATCTCGAGGGAGAGATCTTCTTTGTAGTGTGGGAGAGTTTGTAATGCCCCAAGTGTGTATTTTCCATATTTGGAACCTTCCCTGTGGGACCACCATGTCAATGCTATGAGAGAGTTCAATGCCATGATTTCATGTGTGTCCCTTATTACTTCCTTCCCTTGCATGCATGCGTAACATATCATTTCATGCCCATGCCTTGTGATGTTGCATTGTGATCACGTGCATTCATGTGGTGTGGTGATCTTGTGGACATATGTGTGGTGTAGTGCCACTCTACCAGGATGCTTGTGCTAGTAAGGTACCAATGCTTGTTCTAACCATCTTCACTCCCTCCCTAATTATTCTATGCTAAAATTCTATTCTTCCTTCCCTCTTTTAAAAAAAATGCTCTTGTGTTAGCAGAATTGTGGTGATTTTGAAATGTGGAGTTGCTGATTCAATAGGGGTTTTCAAAAGGTGCAAAATAAATACACAACAGCCCACATAATGCTGTTTTGTAAATATTCATTTGCCCCTAATAATCATTTTGCATTTTATTCAAATAGGTCATAATTTTCTATGACCAGGGGATATTTTTGTTTGATTTTATCCCTAGTGTTTTATTCTGTGCTTTATTTTTCTTCTCTGTGTTTTTCTGTAATGGGAAATGAGGGAATTCCATTTTTCTTCTATCTGGCGCTCCTAAGTGGGCTTACTCCCACTTAGCAGCCCATTTCCCTTCCCTTCGCGCAGGAGCATGCGCACGGCGTCGTCTACCTCCTTTCCAGCGCGGCACCGTGGGTCCCATCTGTCAGCCTCTTCCCTTGTTCTTTCTCTGCTTCCACCGAAGCTCACCGCACGCACATGGCGTGACGCGCTCCTCCCCCTCTCCTTTCCCTCTATTTAATCCCTCCTTGGCGTCCGTGCCAAGGCGCTAGGGTTCCTCTTCCCCGCTGCCACTTCCTCCCATCTCCCTCTCTTCTCTGTCGACGCCTCAGGTAAGAGGAGGACGATCCGCCATGGTCGGATCGTGAAGGTGCTCGTCACCGTTGCTGCTGCGCCTCTTCTTCCTCTCCGAGGCGACGACGCGCACGCGGGAACTCGTGGGGATCCATTCCTGCGGCTAGATCACGGCGAGCACATCTTCTTCCCCTACTTCACCGACGTCTTCTTCCGCTCTGGCAAGCTCCTCCGACGCGCTCCTTCCTCGCCATCCTCTGCTTCCTCTCCGGTCGGCTCGCGTCCTTTGGCTGTGGGGTGAGCAGACCTTCCTCCCCCCTTCCCTGTCTTTGATCTGGTGTAGGGATCGCGTAGGAGGTCATCGGGATGTTCTCTGTCGCCGGAGCCGCCTTTCACCGTGGGTACGCCACTGTAGAGCCCCTAGGGCGTAGCTAGGTGTAGGAATGGGACCGTGGAAGCGCGGGTATCCTCCCATCCATGAGCTGTAGCTGGATTTAACTTGTATCGCCGGCGAGATCCCTCCCCTGTTCCGGCAAGCCGTCGTCAACAGAGTAGCAGTGGGGGTTCTTTTTCTGTTTCGATGCACCTTCTCTGTCAGATGTCGTATCGTAGCATGGTGGTTCTGCTCGTTGTGTGCCTGTTGGAGGGCGCGGTTCGATCCCCCCTCGGCACCTTTTATTTTTTCCTCTATTGCATCGGCACAATAGCCACCAGGGAGAAGCTATCCTATTAGATCCGCCTTCTCTGTCGAGCAGATGGCAGTAGCGTAGTGGCTTGTGTTGTTGCTATGCACCAGGGGCACTGGGGTTCGATCCCAGGGCTGTCCCTTTTCTTTTTTTCCTTCTTTCTTATTTTTTCTGTTTGCCATTGTTTGCTACACCTTGTGCCTATATCATGGCATTAATATGAGTGCTTCTATTTTATTTTCCTGCAATGCATTAGTGGTGTGATTCTTACATGTGTGAGGTGTAGGTCTGTGTGTGTGCATACACATGGTGATGGTCACATATGTAGAATGTGTGTGGTGCTTCCCCTTGTAGAGAGGTATGTGTAGGTGGCATGTTTTGTTCTTGCTTATGTTGCTAGTTATGTGGCAGATTGTGTGTGTGTGTGTGTGTTGCACACACATGTAGTAGTGGTAGTGTATGTATATATGTGTGTGTATGTGTCATATGCATTTGTTAGTATTCTTTGCTTTGATAGTATGTGTAGGTGGTTTGGTTGCTACTAGATGTTATGCATATGAGTAGGTGTATGTGTGTTGTGGTGATGTGTGTGTAGGTAGTGCACACACATGTGTGGTTCCTAGTAAGTGCATGTAAGTGATGCTTCCATATTACTTGCATGGTAGTTTTTCCCTCTAGTTGTTCTTGGGGTCATGACTTGTGATGAGGATTGTCAATATGATATGTGTGTGGTGAAAACAGCCCCATTTGCAACTTGTGCACCTCGTCATGTTAAATATGAGAGAGGGCATGATGTGTGTGTGGGGGGGGGGGATATAGTGAGAGAAGTGTTTGGGTTGTTGATGTGCATGACACCAACATGGGTTCCAAACCCTCATGTCCATATTGTTTTTGTGCACATGAGCATAGCTATGTGATAGTTGTTCTAGTGAGAGTGGCATGAAATGTTGCACTATTCATTATGTTGAATTCTATGTAGTTTTTCCTTCCTAGTTTGAGCTCACTTGCTCCAAGCAAGTGCATATGTTTTATATATGGTTTTGGGGTAGAAAGATCCCAGTAATCCATTGGTGCAATCATTTTTGCCATTGGAACATTTTCTGGAGATGACATATTTTCATTTTCTTCTATGTTTAGAGCTTGGTTCCATGAGTTGTGATGTGCTCTTGTATTTGTTTTTTTGGTTGTGGTAGTAGAGGGTGACCCCCTCTACCACATGTTGGTTTCCATTCATGATTTGGAATCCATGTGTGCAAGTTGTGCCCATCCAAAGTAAGCATGGGGCTGGAATTCCAGATTAGTGAAAACCTGAGATTTTCACTAAGTCTGGGAATCTGTTTATATTTGCTTCCCCTGTTGATGAGGTTGTGCTGGTCATTGTGTTGTGATCTAGCCTTAGCTTTCTGCTAGTAAGTTGGACCTGATTTGTTTTTCTAACTCCCTGTAAAATTTCATCCCATTTGAAGTCCTGTAGATAATGTTTTGGCTGCTGTCAAAAAGCTTCAGAGCAAAGACAGAAAGTCCCTGAAATCTGATGGTTTTGGGCAAGTTTGCAGCCTTGTATCTTCCTGTGTTTAATTCCGTTTTGTGTGATCTTGCTTGTTCTTGTAGTATTCTTGGATAGCTACAGCCACATATATTATTTGTCATATTTGGGTGGCTGTAGGTGTGTTGCATGCAGCTCACAAAGTGCCATGATGTAGTTTATGGCAGATTGTGTAGTTTTGTCATTTTGATGTTTGTGAGTTCTTAGTTGGAGATGTGGTGTTCTTACTTGCCCCAACCCATTTATGATGGTTTGTTTTATGCCTTGGCAACCTGGGAATACCAGATTTGTGCCATTTGAGTGTGTGATGATGATTTGGACACGTAGGTCTTCATATCTTGTTTCGTTGATTCCCGTTGATCCGTAACTCCGTTTGTAATGTTATTTATATGCATTTGCATCGTTTTCTCGAGACGCATCTGATCATGTCATTCCCGTGCATGTAAAAATAGCTTAGGATGCAGTTCTGTCCAGGAATATGTATTAGCTTCTTTGGCTTGTGCTAGTGATGGAATTAGTGATGCATGCTCATATTCATCTCATGCATCATGTGCTTGTTGCATCTTGAGGTGCTGTTGTTTATTGGATGTTATCTTATGTTGGGTAGCACCGGGATCGTAGAACGAGTACGTGGAGTGGGGAGAGTACGTGCAGGACGAACAAGAACCATTCCAAGCTGAGGATCTCACAGGCAAGATGATATGACCATGATTCCATCTCTAGACTTGTTATGCTAGATTATGTTTCCTTGTCTTATGCTCGCTGACTACCACTGAAATATTTGCCTCTTGATATGCCATAAACCCAAACACTGATCCCTTCCTAGCAAACTTGAAGGGCTAAGTAGGCTTTGCTCAGCTACTAATGGTAGCGTTGCTAGATGCAGGTGCTTTGACTCGTGTGATAACATGAGCTTGATATCATTATCTTAATTTCTGTTATTTAATTAATGCACTTATATACTTGGTAAATGACGGAAGGCCTAGCCTTTTACCGGGTGCTTTGTTCCGTTATTGCCGCCATAATTACCGGCTACCGGTGTTTGATTCCATATTGATCGCCCCTAACACGTTCGGGGTTGTTATGGGGACCCCCTCGATAAATCGCGTAGTGCTAAGACTTGTCCGGCAGGACCCAACATTGGTGTTAGTTTGCTAATCACTTAATAATAATCTGCATAGGGAATGATCACCCCGAGGATCTTTAATCAACCATCCGGGCCAGTGCTCCTCATGAGTGTTGGTCCAAAATGGACAGACTGCGGGGGCCACCACAGGGAAACTTGAGGTTTGGCTCATGTAGGCTTTTCCATCCGTCGTGTCCTGAGACTGAGATACGCGGCTCTTATCAGGGCCGTCGACACGACGGGAGGTCCTGCTAGTCTTGCCTTACCTTACCGATATATCTTGCGTACAGGAATCCCGGTGAAGCTTTGGTTCTCCCCAGAGTTGAGGTTTTCCTTTAAGGAATCCGACGAGATCACGAGATTCGTGATAGAGGATTACTTTGCGGCCCGTGTACGTTTGTGATGGACTAGTTGGAGCACCCCTGCAGGGTTTAATATTTCGGAAAGCCGTGCCCGCGGTTATGTGGCAACTTGGAATATTTTGTTAACATCCGGTACTAGATAACTTAAACAAAAACTAATAAAATTGCCAACAGTGTGCGTAACCATGACTGTCCCCTCGAAGATCTCTCTTCGATCGGGAACACGGTGGGGTTATGATTGACGTAGGTGGGTGTTCAGGATCACTTAGTGATCAAGTATTCACGACCGCTAGTATAGTCCACCTTACTAAATGTTCTTTGTAAGTTAGCCACCAAATAAAGCTTGGGATGCTGCAACCTTAAACATTCTACCCTATCCAACCTAATAACTTGACTAGTTCTGGCACCAAGGTCTTAGATTGCTGAGTCCCCGTGGCTCATCTATTCCTCCACAATACCAACAGGTTCAGGTACCCTAGAGACAGGTGATCCCGACGGCACGCAGCTAGCATGGCAGTAGATGAGGAGACCGACCGCCTGTACGTGAACTATTCAGAAGATTGAGGCATGGTCGTGATCGTGGGCCAGCAGGCAGGGTAGCATAGTCATTTTCTCTTGTTTGTAGTCCGTAGCGGAACTACTTTGATTGTATGCGTGATGTACTCTGATATATTTATGAGAATGCAATTGAACCCCTGATTGTCTCTTTATTATTATTATGTATGTGCTGTGTTACCTGTTTGCGAGACGCTTAGATGCGCTCCTTTCCAATTCGGGGCCACGATCCCCAGATTGGGAAGGACCACATCTTAGTCGTTTCACGCCAGTTTATCAGTGGGAGCCAGAGGAGCTCACATAACAGTGGCATCTACAGTCTGCTCCAGAGTATCCCGGAGCTGGTTATTTCCCACTTTGGGAGTAGACCAAGCTAGGCCAAAAGCCTAAGCTTGGGGGAGTACGTGTTCTCGCCGACTTTACATTCATGCTTATGCGTTCACTTTGTTAGCCAGTGTTTACACTTTGCCACTGTATTATCCACGCTAGTTTCTTTTCGTTTTCTTGTTTTATTGTTTTGTGTCCTTTTGAGAAAACCCAAAAAGATTTTTCTTTCTTCTTTTGCTTGTTGGGAGCCTTCCCGTGTAAATAGTTTTCTTTTTCTTTGTGTCAAGGTAGAAGATATTGGTTACAATGTTTAGTGGTTCTTACATGCTTACTTGTTTAGCTTTCAAAGAACCATATTATTTTGTCTTCTCCTTTGTGTTTGCCTGCAGATTCAGCTTAGTCCAATGTGCTTATTATTGTTCACGTCGTTCGATCGTGCAAATGAAAGGCAACAATGATGATATATGATGAAGTGACTGAGACTGAAAAGCTGGTATGAACTCTATCTATTTTGTTTTTGTAAATATGACTAGCTTGTCAACCCAGATTTAGCTTTGTTATGAGAGAACCATGTTTGCAATGACAACTTAGAGATCATAGTTTCTCATGCCATGCTTATTTAGCTGAGAGCTTATAATGGTTTGTCTTGAATGCCAACATAGATTTTGAGATGACTATGATGTAGTATGATAGGATGATATTCTCCTTTGAATGTTTCAAGTGGCTTGACTTGGTGCATGTTCATGCATGTAGTTGCAACAAAATCAACATAGCCTCTATGATGTTCGTGTTCATGGTGATTTATATCTTGTTCATGCTTGCATTCAATGTTAGTCAAACTCATTGCATCTTGATGACCGTTGTCGCTCTCTAGTTGGTCGCTTCCCAGTATTTTGCTAGCCTTCACTTGTACTAAGCGGGAATAATGCTTGTGCATCCACTTCCATAAACCCAAAAGTTTTTCCATGAGAGTCCACCATACCTACCTATTTGCGGTATCTACCTACCGTTCCAAGTAAATTTGCATGTGCCATTCTCTAAAACTTCAAGAAATAATCTGTTTTGCATGCCCGAACCGCTCATGTGGTGACAGAGGGCTATTGGTATCTTCCATGATAGGAGTGTTATCCTCGACATGTGTTTATTCACTGTCATTCATGAGAAAGGGGCCGGTATTTGGAATGCCAGTTCCACGCTTAAATCGAAAACATAACTTTAAAACAAGACTCCCCCCGGATTGATGTTAGTATGGACGGTACCCGAGGATTCGGCTAGCCGTGGAGTGTGATCGATTGGTGGTGGGGGAGTTAAAACTTTAGTTTTCTGTTTGGGAACCGCCTATAGCATGAGTAGCATGGAAGATATTGAGAACTCTTGGTCATTGCGTTGGCAATGAAAGCATGCCACCCAAAATTATTATCTCTGTTTTCAAAGCTTGAGCTCTGGCACCTCTACAAATCAATGCTTCCCTCTGCGAAGGGCCTGTCTATTTATTTTCCTGTCAAGTCATCCTCCTCTTATATAAGCACCAATTAGAGAGCACCTCTGTCATTTTTATGCTTTGCTTTCGATTGATATTGAGTATGACTATGAATGGATCTTCGTTGCTATGAATTACAATGTTTAGTCAGCCCTTGATCTTTGAAAGTGCTCTGCATTTATGTTTTGCGGTCTCAGAAAGAGCTAGCGAGATACCACCTATTCATGTTGCTTCATGCTTGTTTTGATTGACGTGTCGGTATTTGAAACTCATTATAATTTGCTCGTTAGCTGATTATGCCATTGATATTAGTTTACCGTGAGACCTTTGTGTCATTTGCTTATGTGGTTAACTTGTGATCTTGCTGAAATTCTGGTCATGAGTTAGACATAGCTCCAACAACAAGATCAAACAAAGTTTGTCAAAGTTTTTCTTTCTCTCTCAGTTTGTCAACTGAGTTGCTTGAGGACAAGCAAGGTTTTAAGCTTGGGGGAGTTGATACGTCTCCATCGTATCTACTTTTGCAAACTCTTTTGCCCTTGTTTTGGACTCTAATTTGCATGATTTAAATGGAACTAACCTCGACTGACGCTGTTTTCAGCAGAATTGCCTTGGTGTTATTTTTGTGGAGAAATCAAAGTTCTCCAAACGTCCTGAAAATTTTCGGGGAGCAGTTTTGGAAAATATCAAAAATATCTGCGCCAAGTTCCACCTCAGGGGGTGGGCCAGTGGGCCACAAGCCCTTGCTCCGCCACCACCCCCTGGTGGCGGTGGGCAGGCTTGTGGGGCCCACACGACTTTGCCGCCCCCAAGTCCAGCTCTATAAGATCCCTTTCGTCCCAGAAAAAATAAAAAGAGAAGTTTTCGTCGCGTTTTCGATACGGAGGCGCCGCCACCACCTATTCTTCCTCTGGAGGGCAGATCTAGAGTCCGTCTTGGGCTCCGGAGAGGGGAAATCATCACCATCGTCATCATCAACCTTATTCCCTCTCCAATTCCATGAAGCTCTTCGTCGTTCGTGAGTAATCTATTCGTAGGCTCGCTGGGCGGTGATGAGTAGGATGAGATCTATCATGTAATCGAGTTAGTTTTGATGGGGATTGATCCCTAGTATCCACTATGTTCTGAGATTGATGTTGCTACTACTTTGCCATGCTTAATGCTTGTCACTAGGGCCCGAGTGCCATGATTTCAGATCCGAATTATTATGTTGTCACCAATATATGTGTGTTTTAGATCCGATCTTGCAAGTTGTAGTTACCTACTATGTGTTATGATCTGACAACCCCGGAGTGACAATAACCGGAACCACTCCCGATGATGACCATAGTTTGAGGAGTTCATGTGTTCACCAAGTGCTAATGCGTTGGTCCGGTTCTTTATTAAAAGGAGAACCTTAATATCCCGTAGTTTCCTTTTGGACCCAGCTGCCACGGGAGGGATGGATAATAGATGTCATGCAAGTTCTTTTCCCTAAGCACGTATGACGACACACGGAATGCATGCCTACATCACATTGACGAACGGGAGCTAGCCACATATCTCTCCGTGTTATAGGTGTTGCATGATGAATATCATCCAAACAAATCACCGACCCATTGCCTACGAGTTTGTCCTACTGCTGCTGTTACTTGTCTTGCTCTGCTGCTGCTACTACTGTTGCTACTGCTGTTACTTGTCTTGCTCTGCTGCTACTGTTGCTATTACTGTCGCTTGCTACTGTTGCTACTTGCTACTGCT
This sequence comes from Hordeum vulgare subsp. vulgare, assembly GCF_904849725.1. Taxonomy (NCBI): domain Eukaryota; kingdom Viridiplantae; phylum Streptophyta; class Magnoliopsida; order Poales; family Poaceae; genus Hordeum; species Hordeum vulgare. Next base: position 193,979,604 of record NC_058522.1, read on the forward strand.
GTCACTACTGCTGTTCCTTGCCACTGCTGTTACTCGTTACACTGCTACTACCTGCTACAATTTTGGTTCGCTGAACGTTGACGGGAACTTACAACTTCCGTCAACGCGGCAACGGAGGCGCCATTGATAGAATCGTTAGGAATAGTCTGCCGTCAACAGATTGTTTCTGACACCGTTGTTATCATATTACTTTGATGTTACTACTGTGCTTGCAGATACTAATCTTTTAGGTGTGGTTGAATCTGACAAATTCAGCTGCTAATACTTGCGAGTATTCTCTCACCTCCCGTCGTGCAAACCAACAAATTGGGTCGAATACTCTACCCTCAAAAACTGTTGCGAACCCGTGCGTTGGTGGGCCATCAACAACATTCTTCTAGTTTGATTGCCGGGGAGTGCTAGCAGCATTCTTCTAGTGCCGTTGAGAAGGTTTGTTGTCATTAGCATTCGTCGAGCTATCGCCAGAGAGTGCAATCAACCACCTCAAGGATAAAAGAGGGAGAATTCCACTTGGAAATGCAAGAGAAAGAATACTTGAGGTTCTCCAACAAGAATCTTGAAGAACACTTGAGAATGGATTGAAACCTTGACGAACCACCATGAAGGACCTCCGTATACAAATGAATGATGCAAAGATATGAAGGTAGAAAAGAATAAGATTATGACCTTGCCAAGATTTAGGTGAAGCTTCACAAAGAGATACTAAGAGAACTTGGAACTCCAGAAAATAAAGATAAGTACATGGGGTAAAGAATTAATATGATGAGCCACTACAGAAGAAGAATTGGGATCACTTTGATGCAATAAGAATAAGAATTATGTTATGTCTATCCTTCATCAAGTTAAATTGATGACAAGAAACGAATTGAGCATACCACTTATTCTTCTTGGAAAGGTTGAAGAGAGAAAGATAGAGGACAATCTGAAGAAATCTTCAATGAAGCACCGGTAAGAATGCAAGCCAAATGGATACCAAGAATGCATGGAGACACATGAGAATGAAGAGATCATGATCCACGTGAGAGAAAACTAGAACAAGGCACCGAAATAATTGAGAGACGAATGAAGAGACAACAATTGTGAAGAATTTGAGAATGAAAGCTGAAAGCTTAGAACGAAGAAGTCTTCTAAAATGATGGTCTTCGAAGGATCAAGAATTGAACACAACATTGAAATGCATCGGAATGCATCGGATAGATATGGAAGGAATACTCATGATTGACAACAATTAAGAAGATAACACAAAGCTGAGATGACATCTTCGAAAGAATGGACAAGATTTAAGAGAAACACTTGTTCAGTCTTCAGGCTGAAAATGATGAGGAGAACACCGCCAAGAATAACTGAGACACACCGTAAAGATTAGAAGAGCCAGGAAAGATCCTCGGAAAGACCCTGTGGGTTATGGGCCCACACAAAAGATACCATCATTGAAACAATTGATAGAAAGATTGATTGCACCGGTATAAATGAAAACTTGATGAGGTTGAGAACCTCGCAATAATTGAAAAGAACGAAAACATGAAAGTTCTGAGAATCTGCAACATGTAGGGTAGAAAATAGAGAGATTAAAAATAATTGAGAAAGACTTGAATAAGAATTTCCAACACAGGAATAATTGAACAAAGAAAAGGATATGATGAATACTGAAAGCTTGAATTGAATCCACCGGGTAGAAAACAACATGAAGAAATAATGAACTCGAACTCCTAAGAATCTTCACAATGAATCACCGGGAACAAAGAAAATAAAAGATAGCGGGAGCAACAATGAAAGGAAGATACTTGGATGATAATTGAATCATTGAAGAAAAGGGTGGGAGGGCGGGGAAAAACAAAGACAACTTGGGACAGATGTGAGGAACTCCGGAAGAAATGAGAGATTGATCTTGCAAAATTGGAGAGCATAGAATTCACTTGAAGAGAAGCACACCGGATGAAAAGAATTGAGACAACAACTCCGGTTGAGAAGAATTGAAAAGACAACTTGATTTGAGCAAACGAATTAGCATTCCCATAAAAATATGAGAACACCTCTTGGAAAAGATATGAAATCACCATTTGACATCGAAGCAACTCGAATTACCATACTCCAACAAAAACAAGGATTAGGCTTACGAGACAAGCCAGAAGAAATTCATGACAGAGATTCCATCCGATATTTTTGTGGATCGGATCACACGGGCTCGATCCTTACAGTAGCCATCATGTACAAGGACACGACATACAAAGCGTCCCCGAGTCGTAGCAAGCTACAAGGACTCTTTAAGACACAACGAGAACCGCTGTAAGATGATCGTGAACAAACGAATCCACTAGATGTCGAACCCCAACCTCACATCATGCATTTGTTGGAAGATTGTCCTATAAGTAACTACTTGAATTCCCACCTAAGAACTTCCGAAATTTCTGGTCATGCAATATGGTCCATGAATACAAGGAGTAATATATCACTCAACTCCTATACTATCCGTCCAGTGTATCACATCGTCAACACATAACCAGAATCTCGGAACTTCATCTATCTCAGACCCTCGTAATCACAATGATACTAAGTGTGGCGATACATCCGGACCTATCTGCACCAGTACTGGGGAAGCCGGACTCCTCTCACCACTACTAGTATTGAAGCAATTTTGAACATCCTTCGTCCTGAGATACTATGAAATCTGAATGATAATGATGTGCTCAAGAATCCCTTGGAGCTCGACTCCCCGGAAGAAACCAAGTGAGACAGGAGGCACCAAGACAGAACTCCGTCACATCGGCATCATATAGATTCCAAAAATATCCGCGTGATCCTACAAAAAATTGAGTGAGAAGATGAGTAGAATTAAAATTATTATGTCAAGATTCCTCACCAGAGCATAGAAGAGGAGAAAAAAGAATCCTACTCTCTGATATATAACTAGACTCAAAGTAGTATTTCACTAGACTCGACTCGGCCAAGTTCGATCAATCAAGGGGGCTCCTAGGTCGGTACTGCTCTGATACCAACTTGTAATGCCCAAGATGCGACCCTATCCTTGTTTTGGCACGAGGGCCTCAATAGGGATAGAAGCACATCTCGTTGTTTCGCAAGAATGGATATCGTTACAAGTACATGTACTGAAAAGATCAGAGTCACACCAGTACAATACATAAACATCATGTAGAAGAGCAGGGTCCGTCTACGGACGAAAACAAACGATAAAAGAACGACGTCCATCCTTGATATCCTAGGTTGCCGACCTGGAAACCATCCTAGATCGATGAAGAAGAATAAGAAGAAACTTCAAATGAACAATCATCACGCTCACGTCATAATAGCACTTTACCTGTACCTACATCTGGTGTTGTAGTAATCTGTGAGCCACAGGGAACTCAACAATCTCATTTCCAAAGGTATCAAGACTAACAAAACTTAATAGGTGTGGTATGGTTAAGTGGTGAGGCTGCAACAAGCGACTAAGCATTTATATGAGGTGGCTAACTTACGAGTACAAGAATAAGAGGGGGGAATGATATACGCATAACGGATGTGAACTACTGATGATCGACAAATGATCCTGAACACCTGCTTACGTCAGACATAACCCCACCGTGTCCTCGATCGAAGAAGGAGCTCACGAAAGATACAATCACGATTACACACTCAATTGGCAAGTTTTAATTAAGTTTAATTCATGTCGTCTAGAACCGGATGTTAAACAAAGTTTCCACGTTGCCACATAACCGCGGGCACGGCTTTCCGAAAGATTTAACCCTGCATGGGTGCTGCAACTAGTCCATCACAAATTACCACAAGCCGCAACCTCGATCACGAAACTCACAATCTCCTCGGATTCCTTAATGGAAAAACTCAACTCTGAGAAATCCCAAAGCATCACCGGAATCCCGATGCACAAGATATTTCATCAAAGGTAAAAGTAATCCAGCAAGGCCGCCTGATGTGTTGACGATCCCTATAGGAGCCGCGTATCTCGTTCTCAGGACATGACGGATGGGTCACACTAGGAGTAAAACCAAATATCGGGTTTCCCCGTGGTGGCCCCGTAGTCCACCAGTTTGGATGAACACTCATGCAGAGCACTGGCCCGGGGGTTGATAAATTTCCTCGGGTTAATTACTCCCTATGCGGTTCATTAGTTATTAGGCAAATGTAGTACCAATGTTGGGCCTTGCCAGACCAGTTTTAATCTAAAATGAATTATCAAGGGGGTCCCCATAACAACCCCGATCGTGTTAGGAGTGCTCAATTATGGAACATAGCACCGGTAGCCAAAACTAAGGGGGCAAAGGTGGAACAAAGCACCATGCTAGAAGGGCCGAGCCTTCCACCTTTTACCAAGTACATAGGTGCATTAAAATAATTAGCAATTAATAGGGTGATATGACAAGGAACCCATGTTATCACATGGAAGCAACCGCACTTGCAGCTAGCAACGCTAACATATGGTTAAGAAAGTAGTAACATAGCCAATCAGTGGTTTGCTAGGTTGTGAACAGGTTGAAGGGTTCATGGCAATGTTGAGAGGCTGACATTGAACAGGTGGTACGCAACGAGACATAGAGATAGAAACGATACAACTAGCATATCATTGATAGTATTGATATCTAGGGAAATGGTAATCTTGCCTGAGATCCCACTTGGAAGAAGAACAACTCCGTGAAGCCGACGAACCGATGTAGTCGAACGGGTCCTCACATTCCGACATGCTTGCGGAACTCTATCGAGACGGAGTAAACTAGAAACAAGCATCAACACATATATTCACCACGACAAATGCACTACATGATGCACAACCTAATATGATGCATGATCAGTTCAGTATTGCAAGGGATGGCATGGCAATTCACCTCACACAAACACTACATATTAAGTGAAGCTCAATATGCAACGAGTTGCATATCGATGAAACTCCACGTTTAATTGATTAGTTCACTCCCGTTTAGGAACATGACAATATTAAAATGTTGTTAACATGGCAAGGGGTGAAGCACAAATTAATCTACATATATAGGCATTTTAAATGAGGCCGGAAACAACTTATAGCATCTCCGAGATAACCCCACGTGGTAAATTCTAATTCTTCCCAGATTTGTCCTCATCACATTTTATGTTTGTTAAACAACAAAACAAAGTGGTTCACGTGATTCTACTTGTCGTTCTAGTCCATTTACATATATGGCACATCTCCAACGGAGCTACGGTTAAATAACTACGGGCTAAACCGTAGTTATCCCGTAGTTATCCACGAGGTGAGCGCCTATAGTACCCCTATATTTTTCTCGAGCATTCCGTAGTTATCCAACGCTCAATAGATTAGGCCCATTTAGTTTTTTAGGATTTACGAATTTATTAATTTTAGAAAAATGCGTTGATTTTAAAATGCGTGTAGCTTTTAATCCGTGCGTCGGATCGCGACGAGTTATATATGTAACTTGGCTAGAATTTTTCTTAGATTAATATTTTCCAACTCTCATGCATATTTAAAACTGTTTAGCATGTTGTTTGCATCGGTTTACATGTCGACATGATAGAAATGGTTTAGGTCCTAGTTATTTAACCGTAGCTCCGTTGGAGATGAGCCATATATGTAAATGGACTAAAACAATGAGTAGAATCACGTGAACCACTTTGTTTTGCCGTTTGACAAACATAAAAGGTGATTAGGACAAATCTAGACAGATTTAGAATTTAATGTGTGAGGTCAGTTCGGAGACGCTATAAGTCGTTTCCGGCCTCATTTAAAATGCCTAGATAGGTAGTTTAATTTATGCTTCACCCCTTGCCATGTTAACAACATATTAATATTGCGTGTTAATAAACGGGAGTGAACTAAATAATTAAACATGGAGTTTTGTCCAAATGCAACTCATTGCATATTGAGCTTTACTTAACGTGTAGCGTTTGACTGTTGTGTTTTGTCGTGCCATGCCTTGCATATTTAAAACCGTTCATGCATCATATGTGTTGTGCATATTGTCGTGAATGTGCCGTGGGGAATATCGTGTGTTGATTCTTGTTTCTGATTTGCTTCATCTCGATAGAGTTCCGCAAGAGTGTCGGGATGTGAGGATCCGTTCGACTACTTCTGTTCGTCTGCTTCACGGAGTCGTTCTTCTTCCAAGCGGGATTTTACACAGGAGGATCATTTCCCCATATACCATTACTATCATTGCCATGCTAGTTGTCTCGATTCTTTCGCTACGTCTTGGTACCTACCGTGTGTTTAATAAGCCTCCCAACATTGCCATGAAAACCTTCAACTGTTCTACAACCTAGCAAACCACTGATTGGCTATGTTACCGCTTGCTTAACCATGTGTTAGCGTTACTAGTTGCAGGTGCAGTTGCTTCCATGTGATAACATGGGTTCCTTGTTATATCACCATATTAATGCTATTTAAATTAATGCACCAAAATACTTGGTAAAAGGTGGAAGGCTTGGCCTTCTAGCCTGGTGTCTTTTTCCACCTTTGTTGCCTTAGTTTCCGCTACCGGTGTTATGTTCCATAAATGAGCGCTCCTAACATGCTTGGGGTTGTTATGGGGACCCCCTAGATTCTCGTTTTGGGATAAATCTCGTGTGGCAAGTCCCAACATTGGTACGATATTTGCCCAACATAATAATTCTGTTAATACTGAAAAATATAGTTGTAAGTGCATCTAGTGCCCCTTAGTGATTTTGGTGGATTGAATACTATAGGTTAAGTATCTAATGTGTTCATGAGTGTACACATGATCTATAAGTTGCCGAGGAGTTTGAAATATTCGATGAATATCGACCCCTAAAAATGTATATCTTCGTCTCAAGAAATTGGTTTGAAGCTGAAGAATTGAATCGCGAAGAAATTGCGATGAAATTGATATTCCTCATGAATATATTGAAAATGAGGAATTCAGTGTGTCCTAAGGAAAATAAATATGAAGACTTTGAGGCATGAAGATTTATTCTTTGTGTTTTATTTTCTTCAGTCTTGAGTCATAGGAACACCGTACTGTTAAAGGGGGTCGAGGTAGCACTTCAGAATGAATTTCCTGATGATGCTCAACCCAAGCCTAATCCTACCAAAAGCCTCAAGTGAGGAATATGAGAGACATGAGGACTTTCACAGTTGAGGGTCTCGACCGTTGCCTCAATTCATGCCACATCACCGGTCTTATCCACACCAACGGTCATATTATTTAAGGGCATTAAAGTCAAATCATGTTGGGATGCTCCCAGGCTATAAATATCCGCCCCCACAACCATTAGTTGGTTGGTTGCTGCGTTAGAAACTGACACTTGTCATAAGAGCAACCAAAATTCTTCAGAGTCTTCGATAGTAAATCATCAGTGAGGAAATACCCCAAAGAGCAAACCACAAACCAAAAAACCAAGTGATTGAGCATCACTGAAGAATTGTTTCCTGTGTGGGACTGAAGCCTTTTACCTTTGAGGACTGTGCATCCTCTAGACGGTTAGGCGTCATGGTCTAGAGCAGTCCAGCAGGAAATTGTGGATCGCCGGATGACCAAGTTTACGAGGGTTTGGAAGTCTGTACTTAAGACTTACCACGAGTGTTGGGCGAGGACTGTGTGTTCTTAGCTCAAGGAGAATACGGTAGGGACTGTGTGTGCTGGGACTGTGTGTCTTTTGGTTTCAATACCAAGACGCTCCAAACCAGACGTACAACTGTCACAACATTTGGAACTGGGTCATCAACCATTGTCTTCACCGTGAAACGGGTTCTATTTCTTCAACTCTTCAAATTCCTCATAATTGTATGTTGAAGATTTTCATTGTCACTGTTTGAAGAATTTCCTGAAGATTTTCCCTGAAATTCCTCAACCCAAAATTCTTCACGCGAGTTAGTTCTCACCTGTTTTTCTCTGTGCCTGCGTACTGTGCAAACTGCTTTTCATATTCTTCATCTTGAAAACTGCTCTAGTAATACATTGCACCCCTGATCATTTGCTGTTTCCGCTGCAAGTTAGTCATCAGTGAGAAATTTCCTCAAAAGGAATTTCCTCAGTGATGAAATTCTAAAAATCTCCTATTCACCCCCTCTAGTCGATGTAACGCACTTTTAATTGGTATCAGAGCAAGGTACTCCCTTGTTCTGTGTGATTTTGGTTTAATCACCTGGAGTTTTAGTTATGTCGACTGCAGGCATGATCAAGGTGACTGGAGGATGTCCTACTTTCAAAGGAAATGACTTTCCCTTCTGGAAGACCAAGATGCAGATGCATCTAAAAGCTATTGACAATGATCTCTGGTATATTCTGGAACATGGTGTCCCTATCATCACCGCTACTGTCTCTGCTGCTGATGTGAAGAAATTCAAGCAACTTGATTGTCAAATGAAGAATGTCATTTATGGCCATCTGAGCAAAGGTCAGTATGGCAGAGTGAGTGATTTGGGCTCAGCAAAACTAATCTGGGAAAGGCTGTCCAAAGTAAATTAAGGAGTATCAACTCAGCGCGACTCTCGTGTTGATGTCTTCGCAATCTCTTCAATCGCTTCAAGAGGATTGACAATGAAAGCTGCCAAGATACCTTTGATCGCCTCACTGACATATCAAATGAACTACAAGCACTGGGAGCTCGAGACATTACTGACCATGAAGTTGTGAAGAAACTGCTAAGATCTTTGGATTCATCATTTCATACTTTGGTTCTGATGATTCAAGAAAGAACAGACTACAAGATGCTTGATCCTGCTGATATACTCGAAAGACTTAATACTCATGAATTCCAACAGGAAGAAAAGAGAGATCTATATGGATCAAGCTACTCTAGACCTCGTGCACTGAAGGCCAAATCAATTTCCTCATGTGAAGAAGAAGACTCGGATTGCAGCATTGGTGATCCTAAAGAACTTGGACAGGAGCTAGCAGTGCTCGTGAGTAAATTGCAGAAGTTTACAAGACGTGACCATTTTGGTAAATCTTCAAGAAGAGATATGAGCAAATCAAAATCTTCATATTAGGACTACAAGAAAAGGACCTACCACAAATGCAAGAAATCAGGTCACTATATTGTTGACTGTCCTCGTTGGGTGAAGGAATCAAATAAGAAGAAATACAAGGATAAAAGTTCTGATGACTCGAAGAAAAAGAAGAAATCTTAAAAATCCTCATCCTCAAAGTCCTCATCGCACAAGAAGACTAGTTTCAGAAAGGCTCGGGCACTTATTGGCAAGGAAATGGATTCTGAGGCAGAATATGAGGAATGTGATGAAGAGGAGGGCTCTGAAGAAGACTCAGAATCTGGACAGGCTAGTCTTGCACTAGCAACCACATTTGTGAGCAAGTCAATCTTCAACCTTGAAGAAAATGACAACACCATCCACACTGATGACTATGCTGATGACTTAGCTCCAACCTATTGCTTCATGACAAAAGGTTCAAAGGTACCGAATGATGCTTCCTCCTCTGATTCAAGTGACTGTGAAACTGATGATTATAAAAACCCAGTTACAGTAAACTTGCTATCATTGCAAGTAAACAACAAACTGCCCTCGAAAAGCTTCAGAAACTGCGAGATAGAAGCGATGACCTGTTGAGTGATGAAATGAATCTTACCCAAATCCTCACTGAAGATATGAAAAGTCTCCAGTCTAGATTTGATAATCTTCAATATCGTAATGGCACACTCTTCGCTGATCATGAGAAACTTTCCTATGAATTTCTTCAAAGGAAACTTGATCTTGAGAAGTTGAGGATTTCTCATGATGATCTTCGTATGGAAAATGATTTATTACTAGCTCAACAGATCAGTGCCGCTCAGGTTGAATTCATTCCTCCATGTCTTAAATGCATCGAATGTGAAACTGCTAATTCTTCACCAGAATCATCAAATCCTTCTATTTCTACAAATTCTTCAACTGCTCATGTGGTATCAAATTCCTTACTTGAGGAAACCACAAATGTCACTAATGAAAATGCAAGGCTGAAGGAATTGTATGTGACAAGCATGTACAAAAGTCTCAACGGGCACCAAACCCTTTGCGATGTGCTCAAAAAGAAGATTTTGAACAGGAACCCAAGGAAAGAAGGAATTGCCTTTGAGAGGAAATTGAATGCTGATGGATCATACTGGAAACGTGAGCAGTATCCCAAAACCTCATGGGTTGCTGCTAAAGGGCCTCCTGTTGATCCATCCAATCTAACAGGCTTTGCATGTGAATTATCCTATTCCTAGATGAGTCAATTGACTCCAACTATAAGCTGTTCAAAAATCAATTTGGTTGAGTATTTGCTCGATATGTTGGAACTAACTACAGGAATGGACCACCCCTGCGGAAAATCTGGGTTCCCAAAAGTTGCCTTGAAAATCTTCAGGTGAATGTCATCATGACACCAGCTGTGAAGAATCTGAACTCCAGATCAAATTCCTCAGGAGGACCAAAGTCTTCAAGAGGATCAAAATCCTCAACTGGTCAGAACTATGCTCGTACCCATGCCAATGCTTCTAATATGCAGGAAAATTACAAGGGATATGAATATGAGCATTATTCCTCAAATCTTTATGTTCATAAATCCTTAGAGAACTTCTGTGCCTATTCATTTGATTACTCTAACCCTCCTACTATGAAGAGGAGTGCATTAGCTTCAATGCCCCTTTCTCATATGGTGCTCGCAGGATGATGAATTCTTTACCACACCTTCAGATGTGGGTGGTGAAGAAATTGAACTAATCACTTCTGCAGGACAGGTCTCCAGATGAAAATCATCATCTGAAGAATTTGCTGGAGACCTGAGGAAAATGCTTGATAGGATGCAAGCTAACATTGATGAAATGAAAAATATTTCACACGTCCTCATAATTATTGTTTATGATGAAATTCATATCTAATGAAATTGATATCATATTCTTCAATTCTGAAGCATATGAGATGGTAAGCTGTACTAATTCATCTGCAGGATGACAAACCCAAGAGTACTGAGTGGGTTTTTGATAGTGGCTGCACACACCACATGATTGGTGACAAAAGCTTGCTGATGAATGTGACATTGACTCCATCACCCTAGAAGCAAATCACTTATGCTGACAAAGGTAAAAGCAAGGTACTCGGACTTGGCAAAGTGGCTATTTCCAAGGACAGGCACATGGACAAAGTGATGCTTGTTGAATCCCTTGGGTTTAACCTCATGTCAGTCTCAATGCTTTGTGATCTTGATATGGTTGTTATCTTTGGAAAATATAGATGTGTTGTCATCATGGAATCTGACAGATCTAAAGTCTTCGAAGGTGTTAGAAGAGGGGATTTGTACATTGTTGATTTCTCTACAGGTCCTCAACCAGCCACATTCTTACTAGCAAAAACCTCAGAAGGGTGGCTATGGCATCGAAGACTTGGTCATGCAGGCATGAGGAATTTGCACACGCTGGCGAAGAAAAGGCATGTCAGTGGCATCGAATCAGTCAAATTCCTCAAGGACCACCTCTGCGGTGCTTGTTAGTCTGAAAAAATGACGAGATCCAAACACCCCTCGAAGACTATCATGACCACTACTCGTCCATTTGAATTACTTCACATGGATCTGTTTGGACCTACTCATTATGCCACTCTAACAAATGTTGCAACTTTATATGGCTTTGTCATAGTTGATGATTATTCCAGATACACTTGGGTGCATATCATTCTGTATAAAACTAAAGTGTAGGAAGTCTTCAAACGATTTTCTTCAAGGGCCTCGACGAAGTTCGGCGTCAAGATCAAACACATCAGGAGTGATAATGAAACAGAATTCAAAAACACTGGTCTTGATGATTATATTGATGAGCTTGGTATTTCTCATGAATTGTCTGCTCCTTATACTCCTCAGTAGAATGGCGTCATCGAAAGAAAGAACAAGACTCTGGTTGAGATGGCACGAACCATGCTTGAAGAATATCATACTCCTCATCGTTTCTGGCTTGAAGCAATCAACTCTGCTTGCCATATCATCAACAGGGTATATCTTCACAAATTCCTCAAGAAAACCTCATATGAACTCCTCACTAACAAGAAACCCAATGTAAGTTATTTCAAAGTCTTCGGTGCAAAATGCTGGATTAGAGATCCTCACCATAGCTCAAAGTTTGCACCTAAGGCACATGAGGGTTTTATGCTTGGTTACGGAAAGGACTCGCACACCTACAGAGTCTTCAACACTTATCACAACAAGGTTGTTGAAACTGTAGATGTGCGGTTTGATGAAACTAATGGCTCGCAAAGAGAGCAATTGCCTCCTGATCCAGACAAGCTATCTCCTGAGGAAGCAATAAAGCTCAAAGCTAGTGAAGAAATTGTTCCTACTGAGGAAATTGCTGAAGAAATCATTCCCAGCAGTGATGAAAATCATGAAGATGCTCTTGAGGAAATTGCTCCAGAACCAATTCCTCAGCCGAGACAAAATTCTCAACCAGCTCATCCGAGGATTGCGAATGAAGTAGAACTTGACAAAATCCTCGATGACATCAACATGCCAGGTCCCCTCACTCTCTCAAAAGCTTCACACTTAGTTAACTTTTGTGGGCATTCTTCTTTCGTGTCTATCGCAAAACCTTCAAAAGTTGCTGAGGCTTTTATGGAACCGGAGTGGATTCAAGCCATGCAAGACGAACTTCTTCAATTCAAGCTGAATGACCTATGGGAGCTTGTCAAACAACCAGATCCTCACAAGCACAATATCATCGGCACCAAGTGGATTTTCCAAAACAAGCAAGATGAGGATGGTCAAGTGGTGAGGAATAAGGCACGACTTGTAGCCCAAGGCTAGACACAGGTTGAAGGAATTGATTTCGATTAAACTTTTGCGCCTGTTGCTAGACTTGAAGCTATTCGAATACTACTTGCTTATGCTAATCATCATAACATTATCCTATATCAAATGGATGTGAAAAGTGTATTCCTCAATGGTATGCTTGAGGAAGAAGTATATGTTGCTCAACCCCGAGGTTTTGAGGATCCGGAGAATCCAGACAAAGTCTTTAGACTCAAAAAGGCGCTCTATGGTCTCAAGCAAGCCCCTCGGGCGTGGTATGAAACATTGAAGGAATTCATCATGAAGAAAGGCTTCAAAACTGGTTCACTCGATCCAACTCTTTTCACAAAATCCTATGATAATGAACTATTTGTGTGCGATATATATGTCGATGACATCATATTTGGCTGTAGCGACAAACGTTATAGTGATGAATTTGCTTACATGATGAGCGAAGAATATCAGATGTCTATGATGGGGGAGTTGTAATTCTTCTTAGGTCTTCGAATTCGTCAACAACGCAATGGGATCTTCATATCGCAGGAGAAATAGCTCAAGGATGTTCTGAGGAAATTCGACATGCATGAATGCAAAGGCGCTAAGACTCCCATGCCTACCAACGGCCACCTTTGCACTGACGAATATGGTAAAGAATTTGATCAGCAAGTATATCGCTCCATGATTGGCTCTTTACTGTATTTGTGTGCATCTAGGCCAGATATAATGCTTAGTGTTTGCATGTGTGCTCGTTTTCAAGCAAAACCAAAGGAATCACACCATAAGGATGTGAAGCATATTCTTTGATACTTAGCTCACACACCAACACTAGGATTATGGTACCCCAAGGGCTCAAATCTTCATCTTGTGGGATATTCTGATTCTGACTATGCTGGTGACCGTGTGGATCTCAAGTCAACTTCTGGCACATGTCATTTCCTCGGAAGATCATTAGTCTGCTGGTCCTCAAAGAAGCAGAACTGCGTTTCTCTCTCCACTGCCGAAGCTGAGTACATTGCTGCTGGTTCATGTTGTGCTCAATTACTATGGATGAAGCAAACCCTCAAGGACTATGGCATCAACATGAAGAATGTGCCTCTCTACTGCGACAATGAGAGTGCAATCAAGATTGCATACAACCCAGTACAACATTCGAAGACTAAACACATCCAGATTCGTCATCATTTTCTTCGGGACCATGTCCTCAAGGGCAATATCCTCATCGACCATGTGAAGACTGACGATCAACTAGCAGATATCTTCACCAAGCCCTTGGATGAGAAAAGGTTTTGCAAGTTGTGGTGTGAGCTAAATATCTTAGAATCTTCAAATGTTCTGTAAAAACATGCACACATCCTAACACTTATGCAAAATTGATGACTTAGATGTGCAACACACGAATAATAGATTTTCTTCAACAAATGAAGAATATCACTCTTAGTGTGAGGAAATTAATGAAAAATTGGTTCTCAGGGCCCTACGACAATTGTAAGCGGCGCCTGAAATCATCATTCTTATACGGTGGGTCACGCCACCACCCAACTTTGAAAATCCTGAAGTTGATTTTCTTCAAAGTTGTGTTTCCTCAAAGTTGATTTTCTTCAAAGTTGTTTTTCTTCAAACTTGTTTTTATTCAAAGCTAAAATTCATCAACATGATGCTTTGTCACAAAATCCTCAAGTTAATCAAAATCTTCAAAACACTTGATGATTTTCATTTGCCTATATATATATAGACTGTGATTTCAAAGTCCTCAACAACATTCACTTATAGCTATTTCTTCAACTTGATATTTCATCTAAGTGAATGTGATCGGACCCTAATCCCCTCTATGCTATACTCACCCAGTCTATTCAATTCTTCATATGCGTTCTACTTGAAACCTTGTTCAAAATCCTCACTGCGTCCTTGTCAGCTGATGATTTTGCAACAAAATCCTCAAATCCTCAAAAATGATTTTTATATTGTTACACAGTAACTGAACCCCACTTCCCACGATCAGATAAGCACGATCTCCAACGCTTTAAACTGTAGCTACACGTGTCATGTGGAGACAAAAGGGCAAGGGCAGTTCGGTCTGAAAGAATCGGCCGGACAGTTTTCACGTGAGCTATAAATATGCCCTTACCCCCTTCGGTTAAAACTCCTCGTTCCTTCTCGACCGTCTCTTCGCCACAACAAAGACCTAGCAGCACCGCTAGAATTTTCGTCGCCGGCGAGGAACAACTTCACTGCCTTGACCTCTTCGTCGCCGAAATCACGCGGGAACATGAACTTCTTATTCCGCCGCCGCCATAGCCGTCTTCTGCCGCCAAGTTAGGGCGTAGTGGACTAGCACCAAAGAGAATCTCCTGCTAATTCTTTTGTTCTTCGTGCTGGCTATACAGGGTAAAAAAAATCCTATTGTTTACAGTCCCTTTCAATGTAGTATTTTACCTTAGATTTGTGGAATCTGTTTTTCCCCAGTGTCTATCAGTCTCTATTCCTCAAACACCGTTTATTCCTCAAACTGTTGATGAATTTCACTAAGCAACTAAAATTCTTCATGAGATTCCTCAACTATGCGAAATTTCGAATCTGTACAACTCTGGAACCCAAGATCAGAGTGCTTAGACAAATTCCTCATCCCACTTGTAAAATTCCTCAACTTTAATTTTTTTTCAATTTCTTCAAATCTGAGAATGCATATGACCTCTCCAAATTCCTCGCAACTATACTCTGTTCACAGGTACAAAAATGTCAGCTGATGAATCTCTAGGTTCTCATCAACTTAACTTATTTGCAACGTTTCTTGAAGAAAATCTGCCTGTGTCATCAGAATCCTCAAGAGCTCAATTTCCTCCGCAAAAGCCTCAGCTGAAGAAAATGGAAGATGACAGGAAGCAAAAGGGTGGCAAGAAACTCGAACAGAATACTGCCATTGATATCCCTGAGGATATATACTTGCACTATTGCACACTGGATGAGCAAGAATCAATGCCAAAGAGGAAAATCAGGCTCCAAAAGATAGAACGCAGTTGGGCCAAGGAGTGGAAGGAATACCGCTTCGTCACTCCAAAATACGCGAAGAAATTCGCTCTTAAGCCACCTTGCAAAAGGCCTCCTCTCGAGGATCATCAGAATGCCCATCCTTCAAGCCTCAAGACGATTGATGATTATCCTGAGCAAAATACCAAACACTTGTCAAAGCTTCAGAAGCAAGCAAAAGCTATTGTGAGGAAATTCAATGAAGAATCTGCTGTTGCTGCTGTTGTCGCAGCCACCTCCTCAGCTGCTGAAACTTCTGGCACGACCATTCCTCAAGTGAAGCCTGTGCCACAGAAATCAAAGGCTTCAAAGCCTCAAGAGAAATTGCTTCAGAAGGTTGTGCCTGCGTCTGCGCCAAAACCTCAACAACCACACATGCTTCAAAGCCTGAACACAAGAAGATTGTGAAGCACCTTCCTACTGTCTCTAGCTCGTATGTTCCATCTGCCACGAGCTTAGAGACAAAGGCGTCACCAACACCGTTGAAGACAAAGATGGCTGTTGGAAGAGGAAACAGACCCAGCCCAAGCAAAGTCATCAAAGTCCCTTTTGCATCAGAAGGAAGTGATGAATATGATGATTAGACACTACAAGCAATCATCAGAAACAAGCAGGAACGGGTCGCTCAAGCTTCAGGCAACGCCATTCCTCTTGCCATGGACCCAAAAGTCCTGTTGGACTACATCAATGTTTGGTATGATGACCCTAACACACCCATTGACAACTTGAAGCTTCCCTCGGGAATCAGCCATATGGTGGCCACATTCATCAATGAGGCCAAATGGAAGGAGACGCAAGCCAAACAAGCAAAGGCTGCAAAGCTGAAGATGGAGAAATTCCTTAGACAAAATCTCCTCAGCCTCACGCCTGATGCTCTTGTGTCAACCTAGGCAGAACTGAAGACTTTGACAGACAAGTATGCCAAACTATTTGATCGTCAAAGTCTCAAGACCAATTTCATCAAGTTTGCAGTCAACGCAGTTGATGATTACAACAAAAAGGCTGCTCCTCCAGCAAAACCACAACAACCCGAGGTAGAGAAAGAACAAGCAACCCCTACTAAGGAAATGCCTCAAGAAAGCTGTGCTGATGCACCGGCTATAGAGGAAATAGCCAAGGATATGCGAGCTGATGGATCTAAGCCAGCTGATCAATCTGCTCCAGCTGAAGAAAATGCTTCAGTTGAGGAAACTGCCATGACGGATACGGCTCCGCCTCCTGAAGAGAAAATGCCTTCACCAAAATCCTCAAAGGTGAAGAAAACGACTCCGTCTGCATCACACGTGAAGAAAACCAGGGCTGCTGAAAAATAAGCTAAGGAAAGAAAAGCTTCTTCAACACCAGAATCAACAGAGGCCAAGCGCCTCAAATCTCTTGATGAAAATGCTTTGTTGGATGCTGTGCCTCTCAAGATTGCTCCATCCTACGCTATGATTCCCTTCGAAAGCGAAGATAAGGAGCATCTGACTGATAAGGAAATGAAAACTGCTGAGTCTGAGGAATACACAGATGAGGAAATCCAAATTGATGATAGTCCTCACACATTCATTCCTCGTGGAGAACCTGCTCAAGGATCAGCTGCAATAGCTGAAGAATTTGGCTCCTCCTCCAAGCAAATTTCTCAAGCTGAGGAAAACCAAGGACAAGATCCTCAGCCCAAGGAAAATCCTAATCCTGAGAAAAACCCTCAACCTGAGGTTCATGCTGAAGAAATTCCTCATCCTGAGCAAAACCCTCAACCTGAGGCACAGGCTGATGAAATTCCTCATCCCGAGGAACATGCTAAAAAAATGCTCCTTCGCCCAATACAGAAACTTCTATTGTGGTTGTCAACACGGAGACTGCCATGATCGTCTCTCCTCAAGAGAAGCAACAAATTCTTCAGCCTATGCAGCATCAACCCTTCTCAAAAAGGCCAAAGTTTCAGAAGGAAGCGTTCTATGAAGAACGCATTTATTTCATTAGATACAATCCTTATGAAAAGCCTCGCATCAGGCACATGAAGTTTTGGACAAGGACTCAGCTCAATTATTATGCATTTGTGCTTTGTGGAAGAAACAAAATATTTCAGCACACACATATTCCTCATGTTGACCTTGAAGAAATTCCTTGCTTCGCCCCAGTCCTCAATGTTCTTCATGAAGCCGAACTGCTACTACTTTGCACTGATATTTGTGATTGGAACAATGACATCGTTCTTCTATACTATGCAACTTTGCACATCTCTGGAGATCCAACATATATCAACACTTGTGTGCTGGATTGGATGACACAACACACACACTTCAAGGCCCCTGCAAATGAGCTGCTGCGAGTACTTCCTATTTCAATTCCTTCAGAACATGCTGTGAAGATGTATGATGAACGGGAGTCGCCCAATAAGCTGTTGGAAGTCCTCATGAAGCCTTTGGCCAAGGATCAACCACCAAGAACGACTTTCCTGGTCCAAGATCTGAAGTATGAACCCAGGACTGTCTATAGGATTCTGCGCAGTGTTCTTGCTCCAATCAAGGGCCATGATGATGAAGAAGATGTTGTAGGCATCATGAAGAATATCCTCTTCAACAACATCCATGGCATCCCCATAAACCTTCATGACTTCTTCTTGAGGACTCTGGCTGACAATGCTATGTCACCTTTCGACCTGAAGATTTACGCTCCATGGATCATGAGATTCATCAGACGCAGGCCAGGGATCAACTATCATGCTAATTTCAATAATCACATTGGATATATGCCGCCAATCAGAGTCAACAAGAAGACTTTCGAGCCAGTTGAAGGAAAAGGCAAGTATGTGATCGATGAAGGTAGTCGGCCCCTTGATGGCCAGTTTCTTGAACCAGATGCATATTCTTCATGGGATGATACTGAAACGCTGGAGCCGCCAAGGCCAGTTGCCCCAAGGGTGATGACTAATAGAGAGCTACTCCACAGTCTGCATCAGAAGGTCGATCACAATTACAAATGGGTCAAACGCCAATTCGATGCCATTGTGAAAACCCTCAATGAAACTCAGAATGCAGTGAAGATTAATCACCACTATCTTCATGAGGTTTTTGATCGCACCTGGGCCACACTAGCTCATTTGAAGACTCCAGCAAAACTTGAAGAATTGGAGTTTACACACGACTTTGACTGGTCATGGCCACCAAAGAAGAAATTCAAGCCAATTCCAGTTCCAGACCTTGAGGACAGCTCATTTTCTTCATTCCGCACTGCGGAACCTGATGAAGACCAAGAAGATACTGCCACTGGTCCAAGGAGGAAGCCCGCACCCAAGAATCCTCATGCGTCTTCCTTGACTACCAAGAAGTGAAAGTCTTCAAGGGGCGTTAGTCCTCAGTTTTGTCCCTTTTTCGTCACTTGATGACAAAGGGGGAGAAATCTGAGAGTTAATCTTCACGTGGGATATATTTTGGGGCTTATGAACTTTATTAAGTTACAAACTCTTGGTTCTTCTGAAGTATTTTATGTAATGCGTTGTAACTTAAGCCCGATGGTACTCTGACGCTTTTGAACATTTTTCTTTACATGCTTATTCCTCAAAATATTAATACACGCATGCTGAAATTCGTCAGACACCATTAGTCATCATGCATTCTCAAATTCTTCATATTATATATCATATGTATGCATGATTTACAAGACTCAAGTAGAGATCTCCATGATTGAAATCATCAATGTGCATTTGCTGTGAAAAGCAAAATCCTCAAGATATGCACATCTTCAGGGGGAGTCTCTCTGCATCTTGATTTCAAATTCCTCAAATGAGTATTTACACTTCATGTTTCTGTCCCTGTTGAAGACTTAACCTAATTGTCATCAACCACCAAAAAGGGGGAGATTGTAAGTGCATCTAGTGCCCCTTAGTGATTTTGGTGGTTTGAAGACTTATAGGTTAAGTATCTAATGTGTTCATGAGTGTACATAGGATCTATAAGTTGCTGAGGAGTTTGAAATATTCGATGAACATCGACCGCTAAAAATGTATATCTTCGGCTGAAGAAATTGGTCTGAAGCTGAATAATTGAATCGTGAAGAAATTGCGATGAAATTGATATTCCTCATGAAGATATTGAAGAAGAGTAATTCGGTGTGTCCTGAAGGAAATCAATCTGAAGACTTTGAAGTATGAAGATTTATTCTTTCTGTTTTATTTTCTTCACTCTTGAGTCATAGGAACAACGTATTGTTAAAGAGGGTCGAGGTAACACTTCGGAATGAATTTCCTCATGATGCTCAACCCAAGCCTAATCCTACCGAAAGCCTCAAGTGAGGAATATGAGAGACATGAGGACTCTCACAGTTGAGGGTCCCGACCGTTGCCGCAATTCGCGCCACATCACCGATCTTATCCACACCAACGGTCATATTATTTAAGGGCATTAATGTCAAATCATGTTGGGATGCTCCCATGCTATAAATATCCCCCACAATCATTAGCTGGTTGGCTGCTCCATTAGAAACTGACACTTGTCATAAGAGCAACCCAAATTCCTCAGAGTCTTCGAGAGTAAATCATCAGTGAGGAAATACCCCAAACACCAAACCACACACCAAAAACCAAGTGATTGAGAATCACTCAGGAATTTGTTCCTGTGTGGGACTGAAGCCTTTTACCTTTGAGGACTGTGCATTCTCCAGACGGTTAGGCGTCATGGTCTAGAGCAATCCAGCAGTCAATTGTGGATCGCGGGGGTGACCAAGTATGTGAGGGTTCAGAAGTCTTCCCTGAAGACTTACCATGAGTGTTGGGCAAGGACTGTGTGTTCTTAGCTCAAGGAGAATACGGTAGGGATTGTCTGTCCCGGGTCTATGTGTCTTTTGGTTTCAATACCAAGCCACTCCAAACCAGACGTACAACTGTCACAACAGTTGGAACTGGGTCATCAACCATTGTCTTCACTATGAAACGGGTTCTATTTCTTCAACTCTTTCAATTCCTCAATATTGTATGTTTAAGATTTTCATTGTCATTGTTTGAAGAATTTGCTGAAGATTTTCCCTAAAATTCCTCAACCCCAAATTCTTCACGCGAGTTAGTTCTCACCTGTTTTTATCTATGCCTGCGTACTGTGCAAATTGCTTTTCATATTCTTCATCTTGAAAACTGCTGTAGTAATACTTTGCACCCCTGATCCATTGTTGTTTCCGCCGCAAGTTAGTCATCAATGAGAAATTTCCTCAAAAGGAATTTCCTGAGTGATGAAATTCTAAAAATCTCCTATTCACCCACCCTCTAGTCGATATAACGCACTTTCAATAGTGATAGAGGCAAGGGTGTCCGTGTCTTTTGATGAGATGATAACTATCGATTTGGTGGACTCAACTTTGACGATCCAACTACAAACATGCACAACGTTGCGCCTTAGCAATCGCTAAACCATCTCCAAGGGGTTATTGACCACGCCGGAGCACGATCAACCTGACCACGAAGGGCTATTCATGCAAGCAATCGAAGAACAAGCAAGAATATGATATTGAAATCCGAATATTGCGAATATAGATGAAGTATTGATAAGGGTGGGGATCCGAAAGCGGTCTTAGTCTGGTCGTTGGACACAAACAAAGTACACGAAGTTGCAATGACTAACTTTTAACTCAACAAATCCCAAGCAAAAAGCTACTAGGTTGATATACTTATATGGGAGCAAAGGGTGGCGGCCAAGGAGGTGGGAGGACATCCCAAGGCAGCCTAAAACTAACCCTAGGTGGTACAAGGCCTATGGGCCCAAGTGGAGGTGGTGCAATTCCTTTGGACTTGTTGTTTGACTCGGATTCTGGTGCAACATCGTATTGTTTGGTCGATATCTCCATGCTTCGGACGAATTTGAAGGTGACTCCAATGGGGACTGAAAGCACATAAATTCTACTTTGCATCCGAAAAATAATCATGCAATTCTAAGTCCATATGAAAAAGTTGAAGGCGTTTTGGTGCAAGTATGTCTGTGCTGTCCGAATCTGAGTCCAGAACATGAAAGACTTGGATTCTATCTTCTCTTGGGATAAAAGTGACGTGAGAGAACTTCTTGCACAACAATAATTATTTCCTTTGACATGAGAGGACCTCTTGAATAGCATCCAACCATTTCCTCTTCCCTTGTCATCACACGTAATTCGTACAAGTATTCAGTCATTCTGCATTTAGGCATACAATAAAAATAGGTGAAGTATTTTTGTTCTGGATAACATAAATAAATTATTACATGAGTTTTATCATAAATCACCTCAAATAAATACACATATGCAATTATTTTGATAATATCAAAGGTAGTCATGTCCTCATCAACCTCCCATTTTTGAAAATAAAGCCGTCCTCGGCGCTGCTTAATCTGAAATTTCGCTAACAAAAGAGACAAGGTGTACATGTTGTATATGTATATGTCATCCATTTTTACTTCCCTTGGTTTTTGTACATATGACACATGTATACATGAGTAAATTTCATATGTTATGAAATATAAATCCAAAATATTATGACAAGAAGTAGAAAGCATGGAAATATTGTAACTCATCTTGTACATATGAGTGAAGTCCTTATTCATATCAAAAGATTGACAATGTTCATCATTAAACCATCCTAACATTGGTGAATACACTTCCATTGTTTCAAGTTTACATGCTACAACATGCTTAAATAAACAAACATGTAACAAGTCATTTGACATAGAATCATCACCAAGATTAGAGGTCATATCAAAATGATTAAACATTGGCACAATTATTTTGAAAAAATATTTGACGCAAATTTGATTTATTCTGTGATTCACATGGTTCTTTTTCATCAACATTTAATTCAATCGGTTCACTCAACATTGTTGATATTGTACTTAGTTGATCACATGGCAAAGTCAAATCATGAACATAGTCCTCCAAAATAGGTTGTGTGACCAAAGTAATGGGTAGCTCATCACATGTTACATTGCAATTGTCAAGGCATTCAGCATACTCATGTGGAGGTGCAAGATAAGTACCTTTGCCATTACCTCTTACAATCAAGTCAGATGATGTAGCCACTCTTGAAGGTAATGTGTTACATGGTGAAGGTGATATATCCCTCACAAAAATTTATGTGGTTGTCATCGTACACCCAGTAGTTGAAGGAACAACCATATCAACTCTTGGAATACACACCTTGCACTCTTTCTCCTTGTGGGAAACACGTTGTTTTATTTCCTGTTCAGCTTTGCAAGCAAGACGAAACAAACGATCCATAGGATAACACTTTTCATGAATTAGTATCTCCCGAATATCATGGTTTAATCCTCCCCAAAATCTATCCGTCAAATCTTCTTCAGTTTCTACTAATGAGGAATGCAACAAGGTTGTTTGTAAATCATCGTAATATTTTGTTACGGTGCCACTACCTCGTTTTAAATATTGTAACTTTTTAATCATGTCACGAGTATAATGAGAAGGAACGAATGTGTGTCTCATGGCAAGTTTCAAATGATCCCAAGTAGTAGGTATATAATGAGGGTGTAACCGACAATATCCACTCCACCAAACTAAAGCATAACCGGTGAAAGAACCAACCGTGACCTTAACTTTCTTATGTTCAGCAAAATCATGGGAAGCAAATATATCATTTATTTCAAATTCTCATTAAATATATAACGTAGGCCTAAAACGACCATTAAATGATGGTATAGAAACATTAACCTGATCATGCGCATTTGGATCTCTATGCACCTCTCGTAACGGTTGTTTCGGTGGCATGTCTACCACGATCGAAGAAGCCCATGGATTAACAACTCTGGATCCTCTCATGACTAGTGGAAAAACAAAATTGAAAAAATATTGTTCCTATGAACTACTGGGAAGTGGTGGTGGTGGTTGTCGTGTGTCAAAAATTCGTCAAGCCAATCTCAAATTCTTACCAGTTCTTACCCAAAGATGGTGTAGTAAAAACTCTTAAAGCTTGGATAGAGCGATTGCTAGGTGGCTCCAAACACACGATGTAGATATATGTGGAGCTGGGAAGTCTTATAATATATTGTAGCAAAAGATTAGAAATAATCAATTCAAAGATGCAACGTTGAATAAGCGCTCAACGACGGTACTGTGCCAGTCCTAGGCTAGACCGTACTAGAGACGCGAGACTAGAACACTAACGGAGTGATGTCAAAGCACAAATAGGAGCAATGGATGATATGAAGTAGCTCTAGATAGGAAGATATAAGTGAAGATTGCAATGTCAATAAAGACAGTGATGATAAATGACCCCCAAGCAGGATAAACCAAGACTATCTCTAGAACTTCCCTCTTGAAAATATGTTGTCAAATTTCTGATATTTTTTCTATAGAATGCTACTGACTCAAGCTTTCGAATGCAAAAATAATCACTCAATTCCGAGATTGTATGATGACTCAAAAAATTCGGGAATGAACCTGAAAAATATTGACAAACAGTGTTCCTCACGTTCAGAGGGCAAAAATGCCTATTTAGAAGCCGATTTGGAGGTGACAATAATGAAGTAGCTTGATGAACTATTCAGATGCGGCTCGTCGATAGCTCGAATTTGAGTACTCGCGGAGCCAAAACGGACGTCGATGGAGAAGATACACCTGTTTTACTAAACAATGCACAAAAGAGTTTTTCAATGCGAATTCACATACGGGATTGACTATAGATAGATCCGAAATTTGTATTTTTTGTTCTCTCTTTTTCTCTCTCATTTTTTCCTTTTTTTCTCTATTTTCTATCACTTTTTTTCTTTTCTTCTCTCACTTTTTTTCTCTTCTCTCGAACAACCAATTAAGATGCAGATTGGATCAAGCACAGATGCGAATGACCTCAAATATGATACTGATAATGAACAATAGGACCACGTGGTGAAAATTGATGGATCGTGGTGGGCGACAACGGAAGGGATTATGGCGGCATGGTGGTTGTATATGACAGCAGTGATGAAGATGGTGCGGCGGCGGCGTGACAACTTGTGAATAGAACTTGAAAGTCTAAAAGACTAGACGCTAAGACGAGCAACTTGACACGACGATGCAACCGATAATTCAACTATGAAAGCACTAAAAAGAAAATTGCAAAGGCTCAGACTGGCTTGGAAAATGATGACTATATCTAACTCTTTTTTGTGGTTTTTTCTTGGGTAATACGTAACAAAAATAAATGTAATCTAGGGATAACTGGAAATTCTCACCGAGCAAGCTGGCTCTGATACCACTTATAGAGGCGAGGGTGTCCCTATATTTCGATGACATGGTAACTATCGATTTGGTGGAGTCGACTTTGATGATCCGACTACAAACGTGCACGACGTTGCGCCTTAGCAATCGCTAAACCAACTCCAAGGGGTTATTAACCACGTCGGAGCACGATCAACCTGACCACGAAGGTCTATTCCTGCAAGCAATCGAAGAACAAGAAAGAATATGATATTGCAATCTGAATAATGCGAATATAGATGAAGTATTGATAAGGGTGGGGATCCGAAAGCGGTCTTAGTCTGGTCATTGGACACAAACGAAGTACGCGAAGTTGCAATGGCTAACTTTTAACTAAACAAATCCCAAGCAAAAAGATACTAGGTTGATCTACGAATATAGAAGCAAGGGGTGGCGGACAAGGAGGTGGGAGGACATCCCAAGGCAGCCTAAAACTAACCCTAGGTCGTACAAGGCCTATGGGCCCAAGTGGAGGTGGTGCAACACCTTTGGACTTATTGTTTGACTCGGATTCTGGTGGAACGTCATACTGTTTGGTCGATATCTCCATGCTCCGGACGAAGCACATAAAATCTACTTTGCATCCCAAAAAGAATCCCTCAATTTGGAGTCCGTATGAAAATGTTGAAGGCGTTTTGGTACAGGTATGTCTGTGCTGTCCGAATCTGAGTCCAGAACGTGAAAGACTTGGACTCTATCTTCTCTTGGGCTAAAAGTGACGCGAGAGAACTTCTTGAACAACAACTAATTATTTCCTTTGACATGAGAGTACCCCTTGAATAGCATCCAACCATTTCCTCTTCCCTTGTCATCACACGTGATTCATACAAGTGTTTGGTCATTCTGCATTTAGGCATAGAATAAAAACAGGTGAAGTATTTTTGTTCCGGATAGCATAAATAAATTATTACATGAGTTCTATCAGAAATCACCTCAAATAAATACACATATGCAATGATTGTTATAATAACAAAGGTAGTTATGTCCTCATCATATAGGGCGTCATGAACCCGAGGAGTAATTCAACATAATACAGGGAGGGCGAGTGCTGATGGTGGTGGTCCAAAATAGAGCCAATTGCGGGGCCACCCAGGGCAACTCGGGGATGTCTATCCGACCACCATACGTTGTGCCCATCCGTCGTGTCTTGAGAACGAGATATGCGGCTCCTGTCGGGATCATCGACACGCCGGGCGGCCTTGCTGGACTTGTTTTACCTTTCTCGAGCGTCTTGTGCGAGGGATTCCGACGATGTTTTGGGTTTTCTCGAGGTTGAAGTTTTCCAATAGGAACCCAAGGAGATCACGTGTTTCCCTAATCGAGGTCATTCCATCGCATCGTGTGGTAGTTTGTGATGGACTAGTTGGAGCACCCATGCAGGGTTAGATCTTTCGGAAAGCTGTGCCCGCAGTTATGTGGCAACGTGAAAAATTTGTTTAACATCCGGTTCTAGATAACTTGAAGTAAGCTTAATGAAAAACTTGCCAACTGAGTGCGTAACCATGACTGTCTCTTTCGTGAGCCCCTTCTCCGATCGAGGACACAGTGGGGTTATGTGTGACGTAGGTAGGTGTTCATGATCATTCATTTGATCATCAGTAGTTCACGTCCGCTATGCGTAGATCATCCCCCTCTTTATTCTTGTACTCGTAAGTTAGCCACCAAATAAATGCTTAGTCGTTTGCTGCAGCCTCACCACTTAACCATACCTCACCCAATAACCTTTGCTAGTCTTGATACCTTTGGAAATGAGATTCCTGAGCCCCTGTGGCTCACAAATTACTACAACACAAGTTGCATGTATATGTAAGGAGTTACTTTGACGTGAGCGCGATGATTGTTCATTTGGAGTTTCTTATTCTTCTCCTTCGTCGATCTAGGATGAGTTCCAGGCCGGCAGCCCAGGACAGCAAGGATGGACGTCGTTCTTTATCGTTTGTTTTCGTCCGTAGTCGGAGCCTGCTCTTCTTCATGATGACTGTATGTATTTTACTGATGTGACTCTGATGTAGCTTGTGGTGAGTGTAAGCCAACTCCATGTACTCATCTTTTCAGTACATGTACTTGTAACAATATCCATTCTTGTGAAACGACGAGATGCGTTTCTATCACTATCGAGGCCCTCGCACCAAAATAAGGATAGGACCGCATCTTGGGCGTTACAAGTTGGCATCAGAGCCGTACCGACCTAGGAGCCCCCTTGATTGATCGAACTTGGCCAAGTCGAGTCTAGTGAAAAACTGCTTTGAGTCTAGTTATATATCGGAGAGTAGGAATTTTCTTTTTTCTCCTCTTATATGCTCTGGTGAGGAATCTTGACGTAATAATTTTAATTCTACTCCTATTCTCACTAAAAAAAGGATCACGCAGATAATTATGGAATCTATATGATGTCGATGTGACGAAGTTCTGACTTGGTGCCTCTTGCTGTGTTGATTTTATTCCCGTGAGTTGAGCTCCACGGGATTCTTGAGCACATCGTTATCATTTAGATTTCTTAGTATCTCAGGATGGAGGATGTTCGAAATTGCTTCAATACTAGTAGTGGTGAGAGGAGTCTAGCTTCCTAGTAATGGTGCAGATAGGTCCGGATGTATCGCCGCACTTAGTATCGTTCTGATTACGAGGGTCTGAGATAGATGAGGTTCCGAGATTCTGGTTATGGGTTGATGGATGTGATACACTGGAGAGGTGAGTATAGGAGTTGACTGATATATTACTCCTTGTATCCGTGGACCAGATTGCATGACCAGAAAATTTAAGGAGTTCTTAGATGGGAATTCAAGTAGTTACTTATAGGACAATCTTCCAACAGATGCATGATGTGAGGTTGGGGTTCGACATCTAGTGGATTCGTTTGTTCAGGTCGTCTTACAGCGGTTCTCGTTGTGTCTTAATGAGTCCTTGTAGCTTGCTACGACTTGGGGACGCTTCGTATGTCGTGTGCACTGCCTTCTACATGATGGCTACTCTAGGATCGAACCCGTTCGAATCTATCCACAAAAATTTCGGATGGAATCTCTATTATGAATTTGTTCCTACTTGTTTCGTAAGCCTCATCCTTTGTTTTGTTGGAATATGGTAATTCGAGTTGCTTTGATGTCAAGTGGTGCATTCATATCTTTTCCAAGTGGTGTTCTCATATTTTTGGGAATGCAAATTGTTTGCTCAATCAAGTTGTCTTATCAAGTCTTTTCAACCGGTGTGCTTCTCTTAGAGTGAATTCAATCCTTCCCAATTTTGCAAGATGAATCTCTCATTTCTTTCTGGAGTTCACCTCATCTGTTCCAAGTTGTCTTTGTTTTCCCCGCGCTCCCGCCGTTTTCTTTAGTGATTCAATTATCATCCTAGTGCCTTCCTTTTCAGTGTTGCTTCCGTTATCTTCTCTTCCGTGTCGTATCCGGTGATTCTTTGTGAAGATTCTCAGGAGTTTCGAATTCACCATTCTTTAATCTTGTTTTCTTCTCTGGTGGATTAAA
Organism: Hordeum vulgare subsp. vulgare; assembly: GCF_904849725.1. Lineage (NCBI taxonomy): Eukaryota > Viridiplantae > Streptophyta > Magnoliopsida > Poales > Poaceae > Hordeum > Hordeum vulgare. The sequence goes on from NC_058522.1 coordinate 194,008,012, forward strand.
TTCAATCTTTTGATGTTCATCATATCCTTTTCATTAGTTCAGTGATTCCTTTGTGGAAATTCTCATCAAACCTATCTTGTTTATTCATTCCTCTCTTTTTCTGTCTGGAGTGTTGAAGATATCCCAAAAGTTTCTTGTTTTCAATTCTTTCAATTATTTCAAGGGTCTCACCTCATCAAGTTTTCATTTGTACCGGTGCAACATCTCTCTTTCTGAGCAATCCATTCATCCGGTGTTTTATTCCAGTGGGCCCATAACCCACAGGTTCTTCCCAGGATCTTAGCTAGCTCTTCTAATCTTTTCCCGGAGATGTCTAATCCTTTTCAATTATGACGTAAGTAAGAATTTAATCGGTCATATTCCTTCTTCAAGATCAATCTGAATTAATTCTCATCTTTGGCTCAACCTTTTTTTAGTCATCATTCCGGAGTGTCTGAGTTATTCTTGGTGGTGTTCTCCTCGTCATTCTCAGCTTGGGAGACCGAAGGAGTGTTTCTCTTAAATTTGTTCCATTTTTTCAAGATTGTCATCTCAGCTTCGTGTTGTCCTCTCAGTTGTTTTTTATCATGAGTGATCCCTTTCTTGCTATCCGGTGCATTTCAGATTTGCTTTATTCTCGATCCTCCGAAGGCCATCATTTCAGAAGATTTCTGCGTTCTCAGCTTTCAGCTTTCATCCTCAAATTCTTCTCAATTGTTGTATTTTCGTTCGTCTATCAATTATTCTGGTGCCTTGTTCAAGTTTTTCTCTCGGGTGGCTCGTGATCTCTATGTTCTCATGTATCTCCATTCATACTTGTTATCCCCATTCATTCCAATTCTCACCGGTGTATCCTTCAATACTTCTTCAAGTTTGTGCTCATATCTCTCCTCAATCTTTTCAAGAAGAATAAGTGGTATGCTAAATCCATTACATGTCGTCAATTTAAGTTGATGAAGGATAAGCATAACATTATTCTTATTTTTGTTTCATAGTGATTTCAGTTCTTCTTCCGAGTGGCTCATCATATCAATTCTTTTCCCAACTGCTCCATCTTTCCTTTTCCTTTATCCTTTGTGGTGGTGTTATAGCATTATTGTTAGTGGAGGAGTTTTGAAGAGAAGTTGATTCAAGAATTAAATATGTAAACTCACCAAATCCTTTGATCATGAGATATTTTCAACCCATGATTTCTTCATTGAGCTATCGTGGATTTAGATTTCACCTAAAGCATTTCCTAACGATTGTTTCTATTATGGTGATTATCGTTGATCCAATTTTTGAATGTATCCTCTTGGTGTAAGAAGTTCTGCCTTTCTTGTTGCATCCAAGCAATCTTAGTTTTGATTAGTGCCTGATTGTCACCTCATTATTTGAGATGGTTTCATAAGTCCACTATAAGCTAGTTCTTTCCGTTGTTGGTTTCCAACAACTCCGTTAAATTCTTCTGTCAGGCTGCTTGCCAAATTCAATTGTGATAGTAGTTGTCATTTTCTTCTCCATTCCTTCTTCCCAATGATCTACTTACTATTCTGTTGTTCTGGAGTTGTTGTGATGTTGCTTTCTTCAATCTATCATCATGTTCTATCAAGATCATGTTCTCTCCTTGCTTGCTCAATTTAGTTAGTTTGTTGTTTATCTTTTCAAGTTCTATACATCTTATCAAATTTTTGCCTCAATTTCCTACCAAAGTGATGCCGAAATTTTGTTTGAATTTGTTCCTTGTTCCTCATACCATTCTTCATCTCTTTGCAACCATTAAGTTTTGTTGGTTTCACTCGTTTGTCAAAGAAGCAAATAAGTTTTATCTCTTCCTCTTGCTTTTTCATCCTCTCCCCCTTTCATTCTTAGATCTTGGGGCGAGATCTCTTGTTAGTGTAGGAGAGTTGTGACAGCCCGAGACCGACGCTCTAGAAGATTCCCCTTTTATTCCCCTGTCGCCGAGTTAATTATTGTTGTCGCACTCATCATCGCATCATGTGCATCATGTGCATTGCATCAGCGCTGCGTTCCTGCCAGTTTTCAAAACTTGCATCCGTTAGTAGTTGCCCGTTCTCTTCGTTTTCGTCGTTGACTGTTTTGAGCCCGACGACACACACACACGCCCGCATCATCGGAAAATACTGTTTTGAAGGGTGTCCGAAAAATATTCTCGGATTGTGTCGAAACTTGGTGTGCGGTCTTATTCTAGTGTAGGTAGGCCGCGTGCCAAATTTCGTCGTAATCGGAGCTTGTTTGATACCATACTATTTATTATATAGCGGCATTATAGCTTCTTTAATTGTCGGATGTTTGGTGTTTTAAAAAATCTGTCACGGGCCGCACCATTTCCCTCTCAGCCCTACATAGTCCAACTACATAGCCCATTAGACCCATCTAGCCGCTTCCTCCGTTCGTGTTCGTCGTATCGCGATCGGACGGACAAGGTCCACGTCCACCCCTCCATAGACCAAACCCTATATATAACCACCACATGCAGGGACCTCTCTAACTTACTAGGGTTCCCCCCTAGCCAAAATTGCAGCCACACCCCTCAAAAACCCTACCTGCTAGCTCCACCTCCTCTCTCTCCCGAAATCCATCTCTGGGTCAGATCTGGACCATTGGATCCCCATCCAATGTCCCAAAATCGCCCCAAACCCCACCTGCCGGATATGTCTACGGCCAACTCGGACATGTCCGGGCGACCATAGAGCCCCGAGCAGCTCCCGCAGCCTCCCGATCTCCTCCCGCGCGTGCTCGAGGCGCCCATGGCCGTGCCGCCTGGCTCCTTCTTCTCCTGCTGCGCCGACAAGCGCGCCCTGCCTCCCAGCCTCGGCTCCCCGCGCATGCACCTCCGGTCGCCCCAACCCTCGCCGGAGCCGCAACAGCAGCAACCGTAGCTCGCGCTGCCCTTGCTACCTCGCCCCTCCGGCGGCCGGATCTGGCGAGGTCCAGCTAGATCCGTCGGACCAAGGCCCTCCTCGCTGCACCTCCTTGCGGTGCCCGCAGCCCCGCCGCTAGCCACCGGTTGCTGACGCTCGCTCGGGAGCGAGCTGGAGATGAAGCCCGGAGCGCTTCGCTGCCAGCGTCGTGGGCTGCAGCGCAGACATCCTGCCAGTCCCGAGCCGGCCTAGCTCAATCCGCGCCCAGGCCGAGGCCCATCCAACGCCCAGCGCGACCCACCTCGCCCCCCACCCTTCGGCCCAGTAGCAACTCCAACCAGCTTGCCTCTTCCTCCTCTCTCTTCGACTTGGGCCGAGCCCACGAGGTGAGCCCCCGCAGTTCCCCTATATTGTGCCCGAGCGTTCCGTAGTTATCCACTGCTGAGTAGATTAGGCCCATTTAGTTTTTTTAGGTATTACGAATTTATTAATTTCAGAAAAATGCATTGATTTTAAAACGTGTGTAGCTTTTAATCCGTGCGTCGGATCGCGAAGAATTATATATGTTACTTGGCTAGAATTTCACATAGCTTAATATTTTCCAACTCTCATGCATATTTAAGGCTGTTTAGCATGCCGTTTTCATTGGTTTGCGTGTCGACATGATAGAAATGGTTTAGGTCGAAGTTATTTAACCGTAGCTCCGTTGGAGATCAGCCATATATGTAAATGGACTGAAACGATGAGTAGAATCACGTGAACCACTTGGTTTTTCCGTTTAACAAACATAAAAGGTGATTAGGACAAATCTAGACAGATTTAAAATTTAACGTGTGGGGTCAGTTCGGAGATGCTATATGTCGTTTCCGGCCTCATTTAAAATGCCTAGGTAACTAGTTTAATTTGTGCTTCACCCCTTGCCATGTTAACAACATTTTAATATTGCGTGTTAATAAACAGGAGTGAACTAAATATTAAATGTGGAGTTTTGTCAATATGCAACTCATTGCATATTGAGCTTCACTTAACGTGTATCGTTTGACTGTTGTGTTTTGTCGTGATATGCCTTGCATATTCAAAAGTGTTGATGCATCATATGTGTTGTGCATCTTGTCGCGCATGTGCCATGGGGAATATCGTGTGTTGATTCTTTTTTCCGGTTTGCTTCATCTCGATAGAGTTCTGCAAGCGTGTCGGAATGTGAGGATCCATTCGACTACTTCGGTTCGTCTCCTTCACGGAGTCGTTCTTCTTCCAAGGGGGATTTCAGGCAAGATGATCATTTCCCCAGATACCATTACTATCATTGCCATGCTAGTTGTCTCGATTCTTTCGATATGTCTTGCTGCCTACCACGTGTTTCATAAGCCTCCCGACATTGCCATGAAAACCTTCAACTGTTCTACAACCTAGCAAACCACTGATTGGCTATGTTACCGCTTGCTTAACCATGTGTTAGAGTTGCTAGTTGAAGGTGCAGTTGCTTCCATGTGAAAACACGGGTTCCTTGTTATATCACCATATTAATGCTATTTAAATTAATGCACCTATATACTTGGTAAAAGGTGGAAGGCTTGGTCTTTTAGCCTGGTGTCTTGTTCCACCTTTGACGCCTTACTTTCGGCTACTGGTGTTATGTTCCATAAATGAGCGCTCCTAACATGATTGGGGTTGTTATGGGGACCGCCTAGATTCTCGTTTTGGGATAAAGCTTGTCTAGCAAGGTACAATATTGGTACTATATTTTCTCAACATAATAATTCTCTTAATACTGAAAAATATAGGGCGTCAAGAACCCGAGGAGTAATTCAACATAATACAGGGAGGGCCAGTGCTGATGGTGCTGGCCCAAAACAAAGCCACTTGCGGGGCCACCAGGGGCAACTCGGGTTATGTCTATCCGGCCACCGTACGTAGTGCTCATCCATCGTGTCTGGAGAACGAGATACGCGGCTCCTACCGGGACCGCCGACACGCCGGGCGGCCTTGCTGGACTTCTTTTACCTTTGTCGAGCGTCTTGTGCGACGGATTCTCAGGATGCTTTGGGTTATCTCGAGGTTGAGGTTTTTTCCAATAGGAACCCGAGGAGATCAGGGGTTTCCCTGATCAAGGTCATTCCGTTGCAGCGTGTGGTAGTTTGTGTTGGACTAGTTGGAGCACCCATGCAGGGTTAGATCTTTCGGAAAGCCATGCCCGTGGTTATGTGGCAACGTGGAAACTTTGTTTAACATCCGGTTCTAGATAACTTGAAGTAAGCTTAACTAAAAACTTGCCAACTGAGTGTGTAACCGTGACTATCTCTTTCGTGAGCCCCTTCTCCGATCGAGGACAAGTTTGGGTTATGTCTGACGTAGGTAGGTGTTCAGGATCATTCATTTGATCATCAGTAGTTCACGTCCGCTATGCGTATATCATCCCCCTCTTTATTATTGTACTCATCAGTTAGCCACCAAATAAATGCTTAGTCGCTTGCTGCAGCCTCACCACTTAACCATACCTCACCCAGTAAGCTTTGCTAGTCTTGATACCTTTGGAAATGAGATTGCTGAGTCCGTGTGGGTCACAGATTACTACAACACCAGTTGCAGGTACATGTATGGAGTTACTTTGACATGAGCGCGATGATTGTTCATTTGGAGTTTCTTCTTCTTCTCCTTTGTCGATCTAGGATGGGTTCCAGGCTGGCAGCCTGGGATAGCCAGGATGGACGTCATTCTTTACCGTTTGTTTTGGTCCGTAGTCGGACCGTGATCTTCTTCATGATGATTGTATGTATTGTACTGATGTGACTCTGATGTAGCTTGTGGCGAGTGTAAGGCAACTTCATATACTCATCTTTTCAGTACATGTACTTGTAACTATATCCATTCATGCGAAACCACGAGATGCGCTTCTATCCCTGTCGAGGCCCTCCCACCGAAATAATGATAGGACCGCATCTTGGGCATTACTTCCCGGAAGAGGTCTATCCGGACGAAATGCTCATATACGCCTTAACACATGGTCCGTTGGTCAACCTCGTGACTTATCAATCATATGATATTAGCGGATACACGTTCCACACGGAGGCCAAAGATATAAAGAGTGATAACCAGAACTCAGGGGTGATGATGGAAGCCATGACCAAGAGCGCAATTGAAAGAGATCTGGGAGCTTGACTACTCTGGATTGCATAGCGCGATGATGTTCCGTGTCAGATGGGCTAAGAACGTACAAAGAGAAAACCGACATTTCACTACCATGTGTATACCCGACTCCGATAGCGGTATCGTCAACACCACCGCCAGAAATGAGCCATCGGTACACGCTAAACATGTGACACAATGTTTGTTCATTACCGACCCTAGCAATCCGAGTCGTGTTGTCGTGGGGAGAGGTAAAAGGAGCATCGTTGGAATGGATGGAGTTGCCAACGAGGAAGAGTACGACCATTACGATGACCCGATGAGGGAAGATGATGCTGATGATGATGAAACATACGTCAAAAGAAGAATGAAGACTACATTACCTACGAAAGATCGTAATCCCTAGAAAAGGAAAAGTCACGGCCATGGGCTCAAACTGACAAACTATCATAATTTGTGTGTATCTATTTCGTATACCGTACTTAACACCGTTAGCAGTCGAATGCTATAACATATACACTAATTATTATCTGGAGGGTACGATGTTATTGCTCCAACAGACCAAACCCTAGCTATACCCGTGCTACAACTTATACAAATTCAAATGAAAGATAAGAAAAAGAAAAATGCAAATGAAAGATAAAGAAAAAAAAGGAAAAAATGCAAATGAAAGATCAGAAAAAGAGAAATGAAAATGATAGATAAGAAATAGAAATAAAAAAAAGAAAGACAAGAAATAGATAAAAAAACTTATCAGTAGCGCTTTTCGGGAGAACAAGTGCTACAGCTAACTCGCCACATAATTTTAAAGTAAAAAAAGTTACGAGTAGCGCTTGTTCGCTCGCGCAGCGCTATAGCTAACTTAGTTTTAGTGCTTTTTCTAGACACACGCTATAGCTAAGTTGGCTATAGTCCTGTCCAGCGCTCCCCACTCCTTCCTCTATCTCTCACTCTCTTGATCCCAAGCCGTGCTACCCGCCGCCGACGCCGCACACGCGCTCAACCCCGACCCCGACGTCGGTCGTCCTCCTCTACACCGGCCCCCGACGCCGACCCCATCCCGCCTCTCTGCCTCGGCCACACCGACACCGACCCCGACCCGACCCTCTGCCTCGGCGACCCCAACGCCGACTCCCTCTGCTTCGGCCACCCTAACACCGGTAGACCCCCTCAACCCCGACCCGGACACCGACGCCGTCCCTCTGCCCCGGCGACCCTGACCCCAACCCCGAGGTGCATCACCCTCTCTTCCCTCCCTCTTCTCTTGTGTCACATTACTGTGCCTCCGGGAAGCTCGCGTCCCACGGAGGAGGTAAGAAAACTAGCCCCCACATCATTGTCGTGTTCGCAAGCCCGAATCCTGCATCCCTAATTGAATTTCTGTCTAGGGTTTTTGATTTTGTGCCAAAATACGGGGGAGGTCCATATGCAGGGGAGCTAAGATTCAGTGGCTGAGGAGAGAATTTCTTTTTGGTGTGCGTTGTTTTCTCTTTCTCGGAGCCGAATTCATCTCCGCTTTGTTGTGAAATGAAGAAAAAGAATCGAATTCAGGACCTATTCTTTTGGTGGCAGGGTCTAAACTATTGATGAAAGTGGCACGTTTTTTGAAGTAGCTCTATTCATCGCCCGTTTTGTTTGTCCAGGTTTGCTTGTAATTCAAAAGTGACGAGTGTTTGAAAAAGTCCCTAGTAGAGTTTTACCACACTCCTGTGTTTTCGGTTCTAATTCTTTGTTCAGTTTATCATGTCCACATCTGAATGTTAGAGGAATTCGGTAGCAGGCCTTGTTACAGAAATTTCTTTTATTGTAGGATAGTATATTAAACTTTGTAGATCAAAGAGAATATTGTTGTGCTGCTATAGACGGTTACAACCCAACACATCTCAAGCCAAAAAAAATTGTTGTGTTGTTGTTGTTGTGCCGGACTTTGGTTGTTTGGAGGGAAACTTTGTCTGAGTAACCTATGTTTTGCCGAAAATGTTGATTCATTTCCATCCCGGCAAATTTCAGGCAATCTATATGTGCACTTTCTAGCATAGGTCGTGCCAAATTTTTCCGTGAATTTGGGCATGACTTGTGCTAGAAAGTTGGACATATTATTCACTTTATTATATAAGGCTCGATAATTAAACGACTACAACATTGAACCCTAGGAAACATGTCGACCGCCAATGATGAGGCCGGAGGTTCTCACACATAAGAAGGACGAGCACCCGCCTACCTCGACTTTCTAGCGGATCAGTGAAACAAGGGTGTCAGGACCCCCTTCTCATGACGGACAATGACGATGGTGGCGCTGGCATCGACACTGATGCCACCAACACCAACATCGAGAAGGGCCCTGATGATGTTGCTAATGACAACACGAAAGGTGGGACATCCCAATATAGTGAAGGAAAAAGGCAAAGAGGGAACGACGCCCAAATGAGCTCGGCACCGGAAGACTGGTGGTCATGGCGGTGCACGTCGGTGAGTTTGAGCCACTAGAACCATGGGAAGTGGCAGGCTGTTACGACAACCAACTAGCATGCATCCTACGGGATACCGCTAACATCAACACCACAAAAATACGGAAGAACGAACATTTATGGCAGCTGCTCCTAACTAGGTTGCAAGCAAGATTCCTTTTCCCAAGTCGGAATGACGATGTGGACCCATGGAAAGATGGTGCCATGAAAAAATTCAACAACAAAACCCTAGGGAAGTTCAGCAATGCATTGAGTGCTTGGAAAACTATGGTAAAAAGGCGATTGATGTAAACCATGAAGCCTACGCCGAGATTGTTGTAGACAATTCGACCATTACATTAGAGGACTTTGAAAAGTTCAAGCAGACTTCTAATGAAGAAGCTTCCAAGGCGAGGTCGAAGAGTGGCAAGCGGCGATAACCCACAATTGTAGGGGATCACAACAGTCTTCGCGGGTAAGATAACCCAATTTATTGATTCGATACAAGGGGAGCCAAAGAATATTTATAAGCTTTAACAGTTGAGTTGTCAATTCAACCACACCTGAAAGATCCTTGTTTGGCAACGAAATATTAGTAGTAACGGTGATATGGAAGTGATGGTGGAAACGAAAATAATAGTGGCAAAGCACTGGAAGTAAAACATCGAAAGTAAAGCAACTTGTGATCAGCAGGATTAAAACACTATAGGCTAGGGAGATGGATGGTTGGTCATGGATGAGAGATATCATGTATTTCACTTGGGGCAAGGCATATAGAAAAGTAACGATCATCTAGGCATATATAAAACATTAGGCATGTATCCCGAGGTAGTCGTGCGTGCTTGCAATAAGAACTTGCATAACATCTTTCTTGTACCATCCCGCTATCAGCGGGGCCAAAAGGAACTTATGGATATTAAGGTGCTCATGTCAAAGAGCACTGGAACAAAGCATTAACAATCAATGGATACATGGAATCCTAAACTATAGTCTATCCCCTTTGGTGTCCCAAGCTGTCACCATTGGGATTGCCGGTTCCGGACTATAATAGGTGCATACTACTCATAGGTAGGATCAAGAACACAAATATATTCATGAAAACATAAGGTATTCAAATCTGAAATCATGGCACTCGGGCCCAAAGTAACAAGCATTAAGAGTAATAAGTAGTAGCAAAGATGATAAACACCATAGTAGATGATATGCAACATGCCCCCAACAATCCGACGAACTATAACATGATCTAACTCATCCAATCCCTACTGTCCCCTTCACCTACAAAAGGGAATTACTCACACATGATGGGGGAAGCCATGGGATGATGATGGAGTGGTGATGGTGATGACGATGGCGATTCACCACTCCATCATCATCCCATGGCTTCCCCCATCATGTGTGAGTAATTCCCTAATGTTTGATATATGGCGACGATTTCCCCTCTCCGGAGGCCAAAACAGCCTCCAGATTAGCTCCCGTGAAGAAGAACCGAGGGTGGCGGCGGCTCCGCGTCGAGAACTTGTAAAACGACTTCTGTTCTGGGATTTCTGCGTCACGGCTAAAAATAGGAGCCAAAGTAGGGCACCAGAGGGGGTGGGCCCCACCCAGGCGGCCTCCCGGCGTGGCCAGGTGCCAGGCCGCGCCCACCGGTCGCCTGGGGGCCTTGTGGCTCCCCTGTGGCCCATCTTCTGGCCCATGGTTCCTCCCGGTACGTGGATTTTCTCTATTTTTATGGGAATTTTCCGGGACATCTAAATATCCATTTTCCTGCGCACAAGAAAACCATACAAACAGCTCTGCTGAAAACAACGCTAGTCCAGGTTAGTTCCATTCAAATCATGCAAGAATGAGCCCAAAACAATAGCAAAAGTGTTTGGAAAAGTTGATACGTTTGAGACATATCAAGAAACTGTAGGCAAATAACATGGGGAACCACTGCCTTGGAAGTCGTGGTTACACGAAAAAGAGGCCCGTGTGGGCTAAGGAGGATGCGAAACCTGAACGTCTTGGGATCCAAGACCCCTTGCTTGAGTTCACTGACCAGCAGAAGCACGACTTGATCAGGGCACGATTCTCATGGGACCCCAAAATATATATATTTTCACTTCCGAGACAACTAGGAAATTCATGAGATTAATGGTAATTATACTTTTACAACCTTATATATTAGTTTCTAATCAAGGAAGTCTACTACATTCTAGTCACATTCATAAATGATTCACGCTCCATTTTGCATAGAGAGCAACTCAATATTGCGACCGAAAGCGACTCATTGACTCAGTCGTCGGTGAAGTACAAGTGGGACACTCCTTTCAACCAGGCCATGAACATAATGATGGGACACACGTTGGGCCAATGACTATAATATGGCCGTGTGCACGACACCGGAGACAACACCATGTGGAAGTACTATTATCACGAGGACCGTGAGGCCAAAAGACACATAAAGAAGTATAGTCAAGTGACTATCGACGAGAAGGTGGCGTGGGCTATAGAGAAAACAAGAGCGGATACCAAAGCTGAGGCAATCCGGGGAGCGGTAGCTGCGTGCAAAAATGATATGGAAGTTGCCTTTACAAGCTTAATTCCAAGTGTGGTTAGGTGATGCAACAAAATCCAAACACAGCACCAACTGATTTTCCCGTGCCCAGCTTCACGAGGAGAAACTCAATGAACACCGCACCAACACATGTACCTTCTATGGAAACCGCACCCGCACCTACTACAACACCTGCTCCCGCACCCAGATCTCAGAGCAGGCCTAGCTCCATGCGTGGCTTGAATATTGGACCGTCGACATTGGCTGAGCTCAATACCATCACGGTAAATACGCGTCGCACCCTCATCAACACAACTAATTAATTAATCTTCAGTTCCTATTCTTTTTGGATCTCTGAGTCCGCACACGTACATGTGTTGGTAGGCCGATTCCACTTAGTGCACCCTCCTTTACCACATGAAGGGCGGGTTGGTGGATGTGGGGAAGGGTACTATAGTGAAGCCCAAGAATCGATTGTTCCACCATCGACAGATGCATGATAATGCCTTAAGGGTCTCCATGGCGAGTGTGAAAGCGGGCTACGAGGTTTTTCCTCGTCCCATACAAACCGGTGGAGAGGATGACGAGACGCCCGCGCAACTTTGCCAATGCAAACATTGACCGATCCTATGTCCGAAGAATCTTCTTCTTGTCGAGGTGGCCAGGAGCACACCAACGGGACCTTAGGAAGGTATGACCACAACCCCACCTACACAACTACAACCATTGTCTGTGGTGCTAGGTGATATCGAGAGACACGAGGAAGGAGGGCTAACCATTCCGATGGATGATAACATCGATCCCATGGAAGAGGATATGGACCATGACATGGAGGAGGATGACCCTCTCCACTCTATCAATACTGCCTTTGACAACAAAGTAACGACGAGTCAACCATACGAATATGAGATGCATGGTGTACCAGAGCCGAAACGTCCTTGGGAGTGCAAGAAGTCTTTGTTCATGCAATCCTCGCATGACACGCCTCTAGATGCCGGTTCCACCCAAGCTCAACTAATTATTAGCCAGAGTCGTTCAATGTTGAGCCCCACAACACTAGGGCGGTGCTCAGGGAGGGTGTGATAGACCCACCAGCACCCGAGCCCACCAATAAGAAGCAAAGGAATTGACCAGCGAAAAAATTCAATAAAGTTGCAAATGTTGCTTCTAGCAGCCATCCGCCTACGCAGACCAGGGTTGACAATGTACCATTGAAACATGCACCATTAATCCATGTCACTCGAAAGCGAATGATACCGGCAGATGCGCTAGCTGCCATAACATGGGATCTTAGGAGACTCGATGACCATGTGCTGCCGACAAAGAGAAGCCTCCTCGCCTCGGATTATCCATGATAGCCACTTTATACGGTTCATTGATACGTCTTCGTCGTATCTATAATTTTTGATTGTTTCATGCCAATATTCTACAACTTTCATATAGTTTGGCAACTTTTTATACTATTTTTGGGACTAACATATTGATCCAGTGCCCAGTGTGAGTTCCTGTTTGTTGCATGTTTTTTGTTTTGCCGAAAATCCATATCAAACAAAGTCCAAATGGTATAAAAGCTTACAGAGATTTTCTTTGGAATCTATGTGTATTTTGGGAAGTGGAATCAATATAAGGCGGTGCCCGAGGGGCCCACAAGACAGAGGGGCGCGTCTTGGGGGGTAGGGCACGCCAGGCTGTCTTGTGGCCGCCCCGTAAGGCGGTTGGTGCCCTTCTTTCGCCGCAAGAAAGATAATATCTGGATAAAAATCGTGTTAAACTTTCATCCCAATCGGAGTTACCGACCTCCAAGAATATAAGAAACGGTGAAACGCCAGAATTTGGAAGGCAGGAAAACACAGAAATAGAAAGAAATAGAGAGAGAGAGAACCAATCTCGGAGGGGCTCTCGCCCCTCCACCACCATGGAGGCCAAAGACCACAGGGCAAACCCTTCTCCCATCTAGGAGGGAGGCCAAGGAATAATAATAAGGAGGGGGGTCTCCCACATGGGACCGGAATGCCGCCGGGGCCATCATCGTGACGGCGATCTACACCAACAACTTCGCTGCCGTCATCGCCAACTCTCTCCCCCTGTATGCATCGGTTGAACACCTCTTCTCACCGCTGTAATATCTACTTAAACATGGTGCTCAACGCTATATTTTTAGTTCCCAATGATGTATGTCTATCCTATGGTGTTTGAGTAGATCTGTTTTGTGCTATGGGTTGATTGATGACCATGATTGGTTTGAGTTGCATGTTTTATTATTGGTGCTCTCCTATGGTGCTCTCTGTGTCACGCAAGCATGAGGGATCCCCGCTGTAGGGTGTTGTAATGTGTTCATTATTTGCCTATGGTGGTTTGCTTGAGTGACAGAAGCATAAACCCGAGTCGGTGGGTTGTTGCAATAGGTAGTAAAAAAGGATTTGATACCTTGTAATGCTATGTTGGGTTTTACCTTAATGATCTTTACTAGTTGTGGATTCTTGCTAGAGTTCCAAGCATAAGTGCATATGATCCAAGTAGATAAAGTATGTTAGCTTATGCCTCTCCCTCATATAAAATTGCAATAATGATTACCGGTCTAGTTATCCATTGCCTAGGGACAAATAACCTTTTTGTGACAAAAAGATATCTACTTAGACCAACTTAGTTGTTTCTTTATCTTAGCTGCCACTAGTTTTTATTTACGTGTTTTTGTTTTCTTGCAAACCTATCTTATCATGCCTACAAAGTATTTATTGTTTGATACTTGTTCTAGGTAAAGCGAACGTTAAGCGTGTGAAGAGTTGTATCGATGGTCGCTAGAACTTGAGGGAATATTTGTTCTACCTTTAGCTCCTCGTTGGGTTCGACACTCTTACTTATAGAAAAAGGCTACAATTGGTTCCCTATACTTGTGGGTTATCAAGACCTTTTTCTAGCGACGTTGCTGGGGAGCAATATGGTGTGGTGAATATTCTCGTGTGTGCTTGTTTGTTTTATCACTAAGTAGATTTTAGTTGTTGTTAGGTTGTTTTCTATCTTTAGATATGGGTAGGAAATGCAAAATTCCAAAAAAATAGGTGTAATTGCTACTCCAAAAGTTGAGGAACCACTAGTGTTCCGTACCACCGAAGAATATTACTTGGGTCATCTTTGATCCATTTGTGCTCGTGCTAAAACCCCAACTAGCTTAGTTGAGGCAAATCATTAAATGAGCATGCTTATTATGTGCGACACCGCTTATCTCAAAAAGGGAAACTTTTATGGCACCATATTAATACTTTGCAATGCTATGCTTGGAATTTATGCGAAATTTATGATTTTACTTGTTGTTCTGAAGACCCTAAAAAACACCTTCCCTATCAATGTGAGTTTAAGGATAATGGAATCGTATCTTCTTATGCCAAGGATGTTTATCATTACTATGATATTGAGCAAACTGAAGAATTTATTGCTTTTAAGGGTGCATATGAAATTGCTTCTTTGATTGAAAAGTATGATGGTACTCTTTACAAATCTGAAAGTTTTGCCATGCTTAAATATTGCTATGAAAACTATGCTTCTAATGCTTATATTAAGGCATATATTGAGGACTCCCCCGCTGTCCAAGAGGAGACTAGTGTTTTGCAGGAATCTATAGAAGAAGAAATTGATGATAGTGTGAGCTCATTGGATGAAAAAGATGAGGAGGAGAGCGAAGAACAAAAGGAGGAATAGCGGATTAGCTAACGTGCTCACCTTCTAATGAGAGTAAATCTTCAACTCATACATTGTTTAATTTCCCTTCGTGCTTACCGGAGGATGAAAGATATGATAATTGCTATGATCCTTTAGATTCCTTTGAAATATCCCTTTTTGATGAACTTGATGCTTGCTATGCTTGTGGCCATGATGCCAATATGAATGATGATTATGGAGACAAACTAGCTATAGTTCCTTATGTTAAGAATGAAATGTTTGCTATTGCACCCATATATGATAGTCCTATTATCTTTTTGAATTCTCCCAACTACACGATATTGGAGAAGTTTGCACTTATTAAGGATTATATAGTTACACATGATGATTTTGATAGATATAATATGCATGTGATTGCTGCTCCTACTTGCAATTATTGCGAGAGAGGAACTACATCTCCGCCTCTCTATGTTTCCAATACGATAAAACTTCAAGAAATTGTTTATACTATGCATTGACCTTTACTTTTTGTGCATGAATTGTTCCTCTATGACGTGCCGATGCATAGGAAGAGAGTTAGACTTCGTTGGTGTGTGATATATGTTACTTTGTGCTCACTACTAAATTACAAATCATTGTTAATTAAAATAGGCTTTGATATACCTTGGTATCCGGGTGGATCAATTACTTGAGCACTTTATGCCTAGCTCAATGGCTTTAAAGAAAGCGCTGCTAGGGAGACAACCTGGAAGTTTTAGAGAGTCAATTTATTCTGTTATGTGCTTTTATATAGTTTAAAAAACAAAAAATAAAGACGGGAACCTAAAATTGTTTCAAAATGAAAAGTAAAAGCGAGAGAGATGAGCATTGTTAAAATGGGAGCATGCCTTGAAATTTGTCCATGCCCATGGAAACCTTGTGAATCTTAATTACAGAAAATTTTCATCGAAAACAGTTATCCCCTTGTATAAATCCATTGTATTATAAAAATAATGTGCCAAGATTTGCCTTTAGGATGATTAGATTGCTTGTTTGGTGTGTGCAGTGCAAAAACAGAAACTTTGGCTGTAGTGCGTGAATTTACATTTTTTACTCCAATGCCAAAAGTTTATGAATTTTTACACAATACTTCTATGCAAAAAAATTATTTCATCCTGAAGTTTCAGAATTTTTAGAGTTACAGAAGTATGGTGAATATACAGATTACTACAGACTGTCCTGTTTTTGACAGATTCTATTTTTGATGCATTGTTTTTCTTATTTTGATGAAACTAAAGATTGTATTGGTAGTATAAGCAATGGAAAAGTTATATTAAGTATATACAATGAAAAAACAAAATATGAATTGGTTGGCAACTGTACTTAAAGTTGTAATTTGCTTTGTTATTACTAACAGATCTCATGTGGGTTTTGTTAAGTTTTGTGTGATTGAAGTTTTCAAGTTTTGGGGAGATCATGATGGATGAAGGAATAAGAAGTGGATAGAGACTAAGCTTGGGGATGCCTTGGGAACCCCAAGGTAATATTCAAGGAATCCTAAGCAACTAATCTTGGGATGCCTCAGAAGGCATCCCCTCTTTCGTCTAACAACCATCGGTAATTTCACTTGGAGCTATATTTTTATTCCTGACATGATATGCATAAATCTTGGAGCATCGTGTGATTTTTATTTTTATTTTAATAATGCACCATGCTGGTATGAGAAAGTCCTTGGTTGGTTTATAGAAGGCTCTTTGCACCTCACTTATATCTTTTGAGTATGGCTTTATATAATGCTTCATGTGCTTCACTTATATCATTTGAAGTTTGGATTGCATGTTTCTCTACACATAGAAAACCACCATTTGTAAAATGCACTTTTGGTTTACTTATATTTGTTAGAGCGCGGGCATATATTTTGTAGAAAGAATTAAACTCTCATGCTTCACTTATATCTATTTAGAGAGTTAACAGGAGTTTGTCATTCACATGGTTAGTCATAAAATCCTACATAAGAGTTGTAGATTACTGAATATGATATGTTTGATTCCTTGCAATAGTTTTGCGATATAAATATGGTGATATTAGAGTCATGCTAGTGAGTAATTGTGGATTGGTAGAAATATTTGTGTTAAAGTTTGTGATTCCCGTAGCATGCACGTATGATGAACCGTTATGTGAAGAAGTCGGAGCATCATTTATTTATTGATTGTCATCTTTTGTGTGGAGGTCGGGATTGTGCGATGGTTAACTCCTACCAACCCTTCCCCTAGGAGCATGCGTGTAGTACCTTGTTTCGATGACTAATTATTTTTTGTAATAACTATGTGGGCTCTTTATGACTAATGTTGAGTCCATGGATTATACGCACTCTCACCCTTCCACCTTTGCTAGCCTCTCTAGCACCGCCCAACTTTCGCCGGGGCATTAAACCCACGTTCCTCAAAACAACCACCATACTTAACTATTATGGCATTTCCATAGCCATTCCGAGATATATTTCCATGCAACTTCCACTGTTCAGTTTATTATGACACACACCATCATTGTCATATTGCTTTGCATGATCGTAAGATATCTAGCATGATGTTTTCATGGCTTGTCCATTTTTTATATCATTGTATGCTATATCATTGCACATCCCGGTACATTGTCGGATGCATTCATATATAGTCATATTTTGTTCTAGTATCAAGTTTTAATTCTTGAGTTGTAAGTAAATAAAAGTGTGATGATCATCATTATTAGAGCATTGTCCCATGTGAGGAAAGGATGATGGAAGCTATGATTCCCTCACAAGTTGGGATGATTCTCCGGACTTTATGAAAAATAAAAGAGGCCAAAGAAGCCCAAAAAAAAGAGGCTAAAGAAGCCCACCAAAAAAGGAGAAAATAAAAAAATGAGAGAAAAGAGAGAAGGGGCAATGCTACTATTCCTTTTCCACACTTGTGCCTCAAAGTAGCACCATGATCTTCATGATAGAGAGTCTCCTATATTGTCACTTTCATATACTAGTGGGAATTTTTCATTATAGAACTTGGCTTGTATATTCCAATGACGGGCTTCCTCAAATTTCCCTAGGTCTTCATGAGCAAGCGAGTTGGATGCACACCCACTTAGTTTATTTTTAATCTTTTATACACTTATAGCTCTAGTGCATCCGTTGCACGACAATCCCCAATCACTCACACTGATATCTATTCATGGGCACCTCCATAGCCCGTTGATACGCCTAGTTGATGTGAGACTATCTCTTTCTTGTCTTCTCCACAACCTCCACCATATTCTATTCCACATATAGTGCTATACCCATGGCTCACGCTCATGTATTGCGTGAAAGTTGAAAAAGTTTGAGAATACTAAAGTATGAAACAATTGTTTGGCTAAAACCGGGGTTGTGCATGATTTAATACTTTGTGTGATGAAGATGGAGCATAGCTAGACTATATGATTTTGTAGGGATAACTTTCTTTTAGCCATGATATTTTGAGAAGACATGATTTCTTTATTAGTATGCTTAAAGTATTATTGTCTTAATGTCAAATGATAGACTATTGCTTTGAATCACTCGTGTCCTAATATTCATGCCATGATTAGATTATATGATAAAGATTATGCTAGGTAGCATTCCACATCAAAAATTATCTTTTTTTTATCATTTACCTGCTCAAGGACGATCAGGAATTAAGCTTGGGGATGCTGATACGTCTCCGTCGTATCTATAACTTTTTATTGTTTCATGCCAATATTCTACAACTTTCATATACTTTTGGCAACTTTTATACTATTTTTTGGACAAACATAGTGGTCCAGTGCCCAGTGCCAATTCCTGTTTGTTGCATGTTTTTTGTTTCGAAGAAAATCCATATCAAATGAAGTCCAAACGGGATAAAAACTTACAGATATTTTATTTCAAACATATGTGAATTTTGGGAACTGGAATCAATAGAAGGTGGTGCCTGAGGGCCCCACAAGCCACAGGGGAGCGACCTGGGGGGTGGGGCGTGCCAGGCTGTCTTGTGGCCACCCCGTAAGGCGGTTGGTTCCCTTCTTTTGCCACAAGGAAGCTAATATCTGGATAAGACCGTGTTAAATTTTTAACCCAATCGGAGTTATGGATCTCCGGGAATATAAGAAGCAGTGAAACGCCAGAATCTGGAAGGCCGAAAATGCAGAAATACAAAGAAACAGAGAGAGAGATCCAATCTCGGAGGGGTTCTCGCCCCTCCGCCGCCATGGAGGCCAAGGACCAGAGGGGAAACCCTCCTGACATCTAGGGGGAGGCCAAGGAAGAAGAAGAAGGAGGGTGGCTTTCTCCCCCTCTCTCCCGGTGCCGCCGGGGCCATCATCGTGACGGTGATCTATACCAACAACTTTGTCGCCGTCATGACCAACTCTCTCCCCTCTATGCAGCGGTTCAACACCTCTTATCACCGATGTAATATCTATATAAACATGGTGCTCAACGCAATATATTGTTTCCCAATGATGTATGGCTATCCTATGATGTTTGGGTAGATCCGTTTTGTCCTATGGGTTGATTGATGATCATGATTGGTTTGAGTTCCATGTTTTATTATTGGTGCTGTCCTATGGTGTTGTCTGTGTCGCACAAGCATGAGGGATCCCCGCAATAGGGTGTTGCAATGTGTTCATGATTTTCCTATGGTGGGTTGCTTGAGTGACAGAATCATAATCCCCAGTAGGTGGGTTGTTGCATATGGGAGTAAAAGAGGACTTGATACCTTATAATGCTATGGTTGGGTTTTACCTAAATGATCTTTAGTAGTTGCGGATGCTTGCTAGAGTTCCAATCATAAGTGCACATGATCCAAGTAGAGAAAGTATGTTAACTTATGCCTCTCCCTCATATAAAATTGCAATAAAGATTACGGTCTAGTTATCAATTGCCTAGGGAAAATAACCTTCTTGTGACAAAAAGATCTCTACTGAAACCAACTTAGTTGTTTCTTTATCTTAGCTGCCCCTAGTTTTTATTTATGTGTTCTTCATTTTCTTGCAAACCTATCCTATTACACCTACAAAGTACTTCTAGTTTCATACTAGTTTGAGGTAAAGTGAACGTTAAGCGTGCATAGAGTTGTATTGGATGGTCGATAGAACTTTAGGGAATATTTGTTCTACCTTTAGCTCCTCATTGGGTTTGACACTTTTACTTATCGAGAAAGGCTACAATTGATCCCCTATACTTGTGGGTTATCATTCATGTGCCGAGTAGTGGCATGTACGTCCACACATGCCCCCAGACCTCTTCTTCCTTTGATTTGATTACATCTTCGAGATGTTTCAAATGAGGACACTTGATTTTACATTTGTCGTCCTGTATGCGCTGCACATGAACTATATCATCACGAGAGAGCAAATCACTAGTCTTGCGGCTGCGGACCCATACTACATGCATGAAGACTTATTGTCAATCAACGAAGCCAACCGTCAATATGCGAGGGAGTACATCGGAGAATTCTTGCTCATCAATAAGGATAAAGAAACTATAACACATACATCCTACCTTATCATCCCGGGTAGGTCATCGCGGGTAGCCACTATAACACATACATCCTTTCGTGCATTTCAATAATTACTTTGCACGCATGGAGGCTAACTTAATCTTGTATTTTGCGTGGCGGGGGTGCCGTGCCGTTCTCATCGTTCTTTACCCGTGTTTCTCCCACGCTCTATATTAGGACCCGTCAAAGAACATAGAGAAGAAAGATTACACACACATAAATTATGTTCTGGACAAAACTATCCTGGGATTCAGCATGCGGTGTGGCTACATCCAAGTCAAAAAATAACAAATAAGGCCGGGTTGTGTTTCAACCATAAGACCGACTTATGTTGCATACAACGACCAACAAGAAGTGATAATGATGGATTCTACGTCATCCACCTAATGATGTGCAGAAGAGATGTGCAATCACTTTGCATGAAATCTGCATCCGATACCCATATCCAGAATTGGGTCGAAGCCTTTGGAGCCATGCCGGATAATCGACTTCGAAATGATTTCTATCGAATCCAACAGGAAATTGCGTCCATCATCATGAAAGACGTCCTCGAAGAGAATTGGATATTCTACGACAGCTTAATATCGCGAGCTGGCGTCCGTACCCGTATAGCCCTACAACATCACGACATGACACCTTTCACTAATCTTGGGTGCGTCCTCCTGGATATGGACAGATGGGAAGAGTGCACTTATTGAAGACAATGTGTTTGTTTAGTTAGTTGTTACTTCTTTTGAAAGTGCGTTATGTCGACTAGAGGGGGGGGGGTGAATAAGGGATTTTTAGAATTTCATCACTGAGGAAATTCCTTTTGAGGAAATTCCTCAGTAATTACTAACTTGCAGCGGAAACAAAAAAAGGATCAGGGGTGCAAAGTGTACTACAACAGTTTTCTTGATGAGGATTATGAAAAACAGTTTACACAGTATGCAGGCACAGAGTACGCAGGTGAGGATTAACTAGTGTGAAGAATTTTAGGTTGAGGAAATTAAAACAAAGTCTTCAGCAAATTTTTCAAACAGAGACAACGATAATCTTCAACATACAATATTGAGGAATTGAAAGAGTTGAAGAAATAGAACCCGTATCACACTGAAGACACTTGTTGATGACCCAGTTCGGAGCGGCTTGGTATTGAAACCAAAAGACACACAATCCCGGGACACACAGTCACTACCGTATTCTCCTTGAGCTAAGGACACACAGTCCTCGCCCAACACTCGTGGCAAGTCTTCAGGGCAGACTTTCAAACCCTCATAAACTCGGTCACCCGGCGATCCACACTTGACTGCTGGATTGCTCTAGACCATGATGCCTAACCGTTTGGAGGATGCACAATCCTCAAAGGTAAAGGGCTTCAGTTCCAGACAGGAACAAATTCTTCAGTGATGCTCAATCACTTGGTTTTTTTGTTTGTGGTTTGGTGTTTGGGGTATTTCCTCACTCATGATTTACTCTCGAAGACTCTGAGGAATTTGGGTTGCTCTAAATGACAAGTGTTAGTTTCTTGCGGAGCAACCAACCAGCTAATGGTTGTGGGGGCGGCTGTTTATAGCCTGGGAGCATCCCGACATGATTTGACATAAATGCCCTTAAATATTATGACCGTTGGTGTGGATAAGATCAGTGATGTGGCGCGAATTGCGGCAACGATCGGGACCGTCAACTGTGAGAGTCCTCATGTCTCTCATATTTCTCACTTAAGGCTTTTGTAGGATTAGGCTTGGGTTGAGCATCATGAGGAAATTCATTCTGAAGTGTTACCTCGACCCCCTTTATAGTACGGTGTTCCTATGACTCAAGAGTGAAGAAAATGAAACAGAAAGAATAAGTCTTCACGCTTCAAAGTCTTCAGATCGTTTTTCTTCAGGACACACCAAATTCCTCATCTTCAATATCTTCATGAGGTATATCAATTTCATCGCATTTTCTTCGCAATCAAAGTCTTTAGTAGAATACCAATTTCTTCAGTCGAAGATATACATTTTTAGGGTCGATATTCATCGTATAAATCAAACTCCTCAGCGACTTATGGATCCTGTGTACACTCATGAACACATTAGATACTTAACCTATAAGTCTTCAAACCACTAAAATCACTAGGGGCACTAGATGCACTTACAATCTCCCCCTTTTTGATGGTTGATGACAATTAGGTTAAGTTTTCAACAGGGATAAAAATATGAAGTGTAAATACTCAGTTTGAGGAATTTGAAATCAAGATACCGAGAGACTCCCCGTGAAGATATGCATATTTTGAGGATTTTGCTTTTCACAGCAAATGCATATTGATGATTGATATCATGGAGATCTCCCCCTGTATCTTGGAAATCATGCATACATATGACATACAATATGAGGAATTTGAGAATGCATGATGAGAAATGGCATCTCACAAATTTCAGCATGCGTGCATTAATATTTTGAGGAATAAGCATGCGAAGAAGAACATTCAAAAGCGTCAGAGTACCATCGGGCTTAAGTTACAACTCATTACATAAAACACTTGACAAGAAGCAAGAGTTTGTAACTTAATAAAGTTCATAAGACCCAAAATATATCCGGTGTGAAGACTAACTCTTAGATTTCTTCCCCTTTGTCATCAAGTGACGAAAAGGGACAAAACTAAGGACTAACGCCCCATGAAGACTCTCAGTTCTTGGTTGATGAGGAGGCGTGAGGATTCTTGGCGACAGGCTTCTTCCTTGGTCAAGTAGCAGTGTCTTCTGGTTCTTCCTCAGACTCTGCAGTGCGGAATGAAAAAACTTTCCTCAAGGTCTGGAACTGGAATTGGCTTGAATTTCTTCTTGGGAGGCCACGACCAGTCGAAGTCCTGAGTAAACTCCAATTCATCAAGTTCTTCTTGAGTCTTCAGATGAGCCAGGGTGGCCTAGGTACGATCAAACACTTCATGAAGATAGTAGTGATTTTTCTTCACTGCATTCTGGGTCTCGTTGAGGGTTTTCACAATGGCACTGAATTGACGTTTTACCCATTTGTGATTCCGATTGACCTTCTCATGAAGACCGAGGAGTAGCTCTTTGTTAGTCAATATCCTTGGGGTAACAGGGCTAGGCGGATCCTGAGTAGCAGTGTTGGTATATGAAGAATATGCTTCTGGTTCGTGAAACTGGCCATCAAGAGGCCCACATCCTTCATTGATGACAGATTTTCCTTTTCCTTCAACAGACTCAAAAGTCTTCTTGACGACTCTGATCGGAGGCAGATATCCAATGTGATTGTTGAAATCAGCATGATAGTTGATGCGAGACCGTTGTCTGATGAATCTCATTATCCATGGAGCATATATCTTCATGTCGAAGGGCGACATAGCACTATCAGCCAGAGTCCTCAGGAAGAAGTCGTGATGGTTTATTGGTATGCCATGGATGATGTTGAAGAGGATATTCTTCCAGATGCCTACGACATCTTCTTCATCACCATGGCCTTTGATTGGTGCGATGACGCTGCACAAGATCCTGTAGACAGTTCGTGGTTCATACTTCAAGTCTTGAACCAGAAAAGTAGTTCTTGGAGGTTGATCCTTGGCCAAAGGCTTCATGAGGACTTCCATCAATTTGTTCGGCAGCTCCCGTTCATCATACAACAGCACAGCTTGTTCTAAGGGTATTGAAACTGGAAGCACTCGAAGCATTTCAGTGGCAGGAGCTTTGTAATGAGTGTGTTGAGTCATCCAGTCCAGCACCCAAGTGTTGATATCCTTCGGGTCTCCAGAGATGTGCAAAGTAGCATAGAATTGAAGAATGATATCACTGTTCGAGTCACCTATATCAGTGCAGAGAGGCAGCAGTCCAGCTTCATGAAGAACATTGAGGACTGGGGTGAAGCAAGGAATTTCTTCCATATCAACATGAGGAATATGCTTGTGCTGAAATATTTTGTTCCTCCCACGGAGCACAAAGGCATAGTAGTTGAGCTGAGTCATTGTCCAAAACTTCCCGTGCCGGATGCGAAGCTTGCCATATGGATTGTCGCTGATGAAATACATCTGTTCTTCATAGAACACTTCCTTCTGAAACTTTGGCCTCTTCGAGGAGGGCTGGTTTTGCTTTGGTTGAAGATTATGCTGCTGTTCTTGAGGAGATAGTATCATTGCTGTTTCAGTGTTGACCACAACAATAGCAGTTTTAGTATTGGGTGCAGGAGAATTTTCTTCAGCCTGTTCCTCAGGTTGAGGATTTTCTTCAGGTTGAGGGTTTCCCTCAGGTTGAGGATTTTCCTCTGGTTGAGGATTTTCCTCACCTTGAGGAATTTGCTTGGAGTAGGAGTCAAAATCTTCAGCTGTTGCAGCTGATCCTTGAGCAGGTTCATCAGATGTCTTGCGAGGAATGAAGGACTGAGGAATATCATCAATTTGAATTTCCTCATCCATGGTTTCTTCAAATTCAGCATCTTTCATTTCCTCATCTTCTTCCAGAATGACATAGTCACTTCCGAAGGGAATAAGTGTATATGATGGAGCTACCTTCAAAGGCACAACATCCACTTGAGCAGTTTCATCAAGTGTCTTGAGGTGCTTGGCCTGTGATGATTCTAAGGTCATGGAAGCTTTTCTTTTCTTCGCTTCTTTCTCAGCAGCCTTGGTTTTCTTCATGTATGATGCAGACGGAACCATCTTATTCACCTTTGAGGATTGACGTGAAGGAATTTTCTCTTCAGGAGCTGGTGCATTATCTGTCGTGGCAGTTTCCTCAGCTGAAGCATTTTCTTTAGCTTGAGCAGAGTGCTACGTCAACAAAAGTCGTTCCCCGGCAGTGGTGCCAGATATCCTTCTGTCGTCTCTTGAGCTTGCGTTGGTTTTTCCCTTGAAAAGGAAAGGGTGATGCAGCACAGGAGCAGTAAGTATTTCCCTCAGTTTGAGAACCAAGGTATCGATCCAGAAGGAGGGTCTCGTCAAGTCCAGAGTACCTGCGCAAACACAAACAAGCTTGCACCCAACGCTTCTAAGGGGTTGTAAATCCCTTCAAGATTGTTTGCAAAGTGAGATCTGAAGGCGGAAAGTGCAACGAAGTAAAAAGTGTAAGGCTGAAAATATGGTGTGGAGTAGACCCGGGGGCCATAGTATTCACTAGAGGCTTCTCTCAAAATAGCAAGTATCACGGTGGGTAAACAAATTATCGTCGAGCCATTGATAGAACCACGCAAAGTCATGACGATATCTAAGGCAATGATAATAAATATAGGCATCACGTCCAAGACAAGTAGACCGATACTTTCTGCATCTACTACTATTACTCCACACATCGACCGCTATCCAACATGCATCTATTGTATTGAGTTCATGACGAACAGAGTAACGCCTTAAGCAAGATGACATGATATAGAGGGATAATCTCAAACCAATGATTAAAACCCCATATTTTTACCCTTGATGGCAACAACACGATGCGTGCCTCGCTACCCCTTCTGTCAAGGTCACTGCATGGTATGAACCCAAAACCAAGCACTTCTCCCATTCCAAGAATCATAGATCTAGTTGGCCAGACAAAACCCACAACTCAAAGAGAATTACAAGGATATGAAATCATGCATAAGAGAGATCAGAAGAAACTCAAATAAGATTCATAGATAATCTGATCATAAATCCACAATTCATCGGATCTCGACAAACACACCACAATAGACGATTACATCGGATAGATCTCCATGAAGATCATGGAGAACTTTGTATTGAAGATCCAAGAGAGAGAAGAAGCCATCTAGTTACTAGCTATGGACCTGTAGGTCTATGGTGAACTACTCACGCATCATCGGAGAGGTCATGGTGTTGATGAAGAAGCCCTCCGTATCCGAATACCCCCTCCAACAGGGCACCAGAACGTGCCCCAGATGGGATCTTGCGAAGACAGAAGCTTGCGGCGGTGGAAAAGTACTTTCGATGATCTCCTGATTTTTTTGGGATTTTTAGGGAATATATAGGCGCAACCCCCTAGGGCAGAGGGCGTCCATGGGGCCCACGAGCCTGTGGGCCGCGACCTCCCCCCTGGCCGGGAGGTGAGGGCTGGAGGGGCCCCTGGGCCCCCCTGCCTTGGCTGTCAAGTCTCCTGATCTTCTTCCGTTACGGAAAAATTCTTTTCCGGGATTTTATTCCGTTTGGACTCCGTTTCAAAATCTCCTGTGAAAGGGGTCAAAAACATGGAAAAAACAGGAACTGGCACTTGGCACTGAGTTAATAAGTTAGTGCCAAAAAATATATAAAAGGTATGCAAAACATCCAAAGTTTGACAAGATAATAACATGAAACCATGAAAAATTACAGATACGTTGGAGACGTATCAAGCATACCCAAGCTTAACTCCTGCTCGTACTCGAGTAGGGAAGTGATAAAGAATGAATTTTTGATGTGGAATGCTACCTAGCATAGTTGTCCTTTGCAACTTCTTTCACGTGACATGAATGTTCAGATCCGTAAGATTCGAAACAATAGTTTGCTATTGACATAAAACAATAATACTTCAAGCAAACTAGCAAGGAAATGATGAACTTTCAAAATAACAAGGCCAAGGAAAGTCATCCCTACAAAATCATATAGTCTGGCTATGCTCCATCATCGCCACACAACTAATATAAATCATGCACAACCCCGGTATTGGCCAAGTAATTGTTTTCACACTCTTACTTTCTCAAACTTTTTATAACTATCACGCAATACATGAGCGTGAGCCATGGATATAACACTATAAGTGGAATAGAGTGTGGTGGTGGTTGTGAGACAAAAAGGAGGAGATGGTCACATTGACTCGGCGTATCAAAAGGCTATGGAGATGCCCATTAATAGATATCAATGTGAATGAGTAGGGATTGCCATACAAGGGATGCACTTGAGCTATAAGTATGTGAAAGCTCAAAAGGAAAACTGGTGGGTGTGCATCCAACTTGCTTGCTCACGAAGACCTAGGGCAATTTTGAGGAAGCGCATCATTGGAATATAAAAAACAAGTTATATAATGAAGATTCCCACTAGCGTATGGTAGTGACAAAGCAAGAAGCTCTCAATCATGAAGAACATGGTGCTATTATGAAGCACAAGTGTGGAAAAGGATAGTACCATTGTCCCTTCTCTCTTTTTCTCTCTTTTTTTTATTTGGGATCTTAGGCCTCTTTTTTTTCTCTTTTTTTTGTTTTTGGGCTCTTTGGCCTTTTTTTTTATTTCCTCACATGGGACAATGCTCTAATAATGATGATCATCACACTTTTATTTACTCATAGCTCAAAGCTCACAATGATGATGACTCTATAGGAAATTCCTCCGGCAGTGTACCGGGATGTGCAACGATCTAGCATGGCGTGTGACATTGAAAACATCTCGCTAGCTATCTTACGATCATGCAATGGCAATATGAGAGTGGTGGCACAAGTGATGAGACAGAACGGTGGGAGTTGCATGGCAATATATCTCGGAATGACTATGAAAATGCCATAGTTGGTAGGTATGGTGGCTGTTTTGAGGAAGGCATATGGTGGGTTTGTGTACCGGCGAGAATTGCGCGGCACTAGAGAGGCTAGCAATGGTGGAAGGTGAAAGTGCATTTATACCATGGACTCACATTAGTTATGAAGAACTCACATACTTGTTGCAAAAGTTTTTATTAGTAATCGAAACAAAGTGCTAAACGCATACTCCTAGGGGAAGGGTTGGGAGGTGTTAACCATCGCGCGATCCCGACCTCAACACAAAGGATGTCAATCAATAGATCAATTATCCTCCGACTTCCTAACATAGCGGTTCACCATACGTGCATGCTACGGGAATCACTAACTTCAACACAAGTATTTCTAGATTCACAACACCCTACTAACATAGCTCTTAATATTACCAAATCCACGTCTCAAAACTAATTGAGAGGAATCAAAGCTTCTCTTTCTACTCAATGCACATGAAGATGGAGGTTTTTGCATCCTCTTTGGGTACCTATTACCTTTGGGAATACTTTCATAGCATAAGCCAACTACCAAGTCACGCACTGTCGTGCTCTATAAGATATAAGTGAAGCACATAGAGCAAAAATTTCTAGCTCAAAAGATATAAGTGAAGCACTATGATCATTCTAGCAATATCACGATGAGTGCATGTCTCTCTCTCTCCAAAAGGTGTGCAGAAAGTATGACTGTGACACAACAAAAAGAAAAGACTCCTACGATACAAGACGCCCCAAGCAAAACACATATCATGTGGTGAATAAAAATATAGCTCCAAGTAATGTTACCGATGGATTGAAGACGAAAGAGGGGATGCCTTCCCGGGGCATCCCCAAGCTTAAGCTTTTTGGTGTCCTTGAATTTGGCTTGGGGTGCCTTGGGCATACCCAAGCTTGAGATCTTTCCACTCCTTATCTCATCGTCCATTAGAACATCAGCCAAAACTTGAAAACTTCACAACACAAAACTTAAACAGAAACTCGTGATAACATTAGCACAAGAAAGCAAACTACCACTTCTTTTGTTGTAGCAAATTTGAATTCCATCTATATTGGTGTTGGGCTACTGTATTCTCACTTTTCCATGGCTAGTACCCCCGATACTAACCATAGTCTCATCAAAACAAGCAACCAACTCAACAAAAACAGAATCTGTCAAAAAAATGCCAGTTTGTAGCAATTTGTATACTTCGTATACTTCTGGTACCTCACAAAATCTGAAAAATTACGAAGGCCTGGGAACAAGGCATATCAACCAGCAGCAAAAAGAATCAACTCAAAAGCTCTTTCTGAATAAAAATGAAAAATCATCTCGTGAGCGAAAAGTTTTTATCTTTTTCCAGCAGGATCAAACAACCATTACCAGGACTAGTCATAAAGGTTTTGCTTGGCTCAATCACAAAAAAGAAACACAAAAAACACAATCACAACAGAATTGTGATGGTGTGGACGCAACAAAACAGAAAGAAAAAGATAAATTCATTGGGTTGCCTCCCAACAAGCGCTATTATTTAACGCCCTTAGCTAGGCATAAAAGCGATAGAATCACGTATCGTCGTCTTTGGTGCTCAAACCATAAGTGGCCCTCATCATGGATTCATATGGAAATCTTATTTTATTTCTAGGAAATTGTTCCATTCCCTTCCTTAAAGGAAATTGAAATCTAATATTCCCTTCCTTCATATCGATGATAGCACCGATAATTCTTGGGAAAGGTCTACCAAGAATAATAGGGCATGTAGGATTGCAATCGATGTCAAGCACAATGAAATCCACGGGTACATAGTTCCTATTTGCAACAATAAGAACATCATTGATCCTTCCCATGGGTTTCTTGATAGTAGAATCAGCAAGATGCAAATTAAGAGAACACTCTTCAATCTCATTAAAACCCAGAACATCACATAAAGACTTTGGAATCGCAGAAACACTAGCACCCAAATCACACAAAGCTTTGCATTCATAGTTTTTGATTTTGATTTTGATGGTAGGTTCCCACTCATCATGAAACTTTCTAGGGATATAGACTTCCAATTTAAGTTTCTCTTCAAGGGATTTTATCATAGCTTCAACGATATGATCGGTAAAGGCCTTGTTTTGGCTATAAGCGTGTGGAGAGTTTAACATGGATTGCATCAAAGAAATGCATTCAATCAAGGAGAAACTATCATAATTTAATTCCTTGAAATCCGTGGTAGTAATTTCATTACTACTCAAAGTTTTAACATATTCTACTCCACTTTCAGTGCTTTTAGCATGAAGATAGATGGACTCCGAATCATTGGGGCACTTTTCAACCAAAGTGGATTCATATCCAGCCCCATAATCATTAGGTTTTACACAAGAAAACAAAGATTCAATGGGAGTCACACCAAGCACTTTAAG
Source organism: Hordeum vulgare subsp. vulgare (assembly GCF_904849725.1). NCBI lineage: Eukaryota > Viridiplantae > Streptophyta > Magnoliopsida > Poales > Poaceae > Hordeum > Hordeum vulgare. Next base: position 194,037,952 of record NC_058522.1, read on the forward strand.
ATCTTCGTGATTCTCATCACGAGAACACGCCTTTTTAAGCCATTCATGTCTAGCACGAATTTGGGCGGTTCTTTCTTGGCTCTCAATCATGGAAACACGCATAGCTTTGAAAGTTTCATCCATGTTGATTTTGGGACGAGCACATATAACTTTCAAAGCATCAACATCACTAGACATTCTATCAACGCTCTTAGCCAAATCGTCAATTTTGAGTAGCTTTTCCTCTATGGACGCATTGAAAATCTTTTGGGAGTTGATGAACTCTTTGATATTACTCTCTAAATCACAGGGTAATCTATTGTAATTTCCATGAGTATTGTTGTAGGAGTTGCCAAAATTATTAGAGGAGCTACTAGGAAAAGGCCTAGGAACACAGTTTCTTCTAAAAGCATTGTTGTTGCCAAAGTTATTCCTACCAACAAAATTAACGTCCAAGCTAGCGTTGCTACTCTCAGTCAAAGAAGACAAGGGCATATCATTAGGATCTAAAGGAGCACTTCTACTAGAAACCAAATTCATCAACTCATCCATCTTGGCACTCAGCGAGTTTATTTCTTCTATAGCGTGTACCTTCTTACTAGTAGGTGACCTTTCAGTGTGCCACTGAGAGTAGTTCGTCATGATGTTGTCTAAGAGCTTTGTGGCTTCCCCTAACGTGATTTCCATGAACGTTCCACCTGAGGCGGAGTCCAAGATATTTCTAGAAGCGAAATTCAAGCCAACATAAAATATTTGAATAATCATCCAAAGACGCAAGCCATGAGCGGGACAATTTCTAATCATTAATTTCATTCTCTTCCAAGATTGTGCAACATGTTCATGATCAAGTTGCTTGAAATTCATGATATCATTACGGAGAGAGATAATCTTAGCCGGCAGAAAATACTTGGATATATAAGCATCTTTGCACTTATCCCAAGAATCGATGCTATTTTCGGGCAAAGAAGAAAACCAAGTTTTTGCGCGATCTCGCAACGAGAAAGGAAAAAGCTTCAATTTAATCACGTCTTGATCCACATCTTTTTTCTTTTGCATATCGGAAAGCTCAATGAAGGTATTGAGATGGGATGCGACATGTTCACTAGGAAGGCCGGAGAATTGCTCTTTCATAACAAGATTCAGCAAAGCGGCATTGATTTTGTATGACTCCACACTAGTGGCGGGAGCAATCGGAGTACTAATAAAATCATTATTATTAGTATTCGAGAAGTCACAAAGTTTGGTGTTTTCATTCATGGTGACTTCGGCAAGCAAGCAAGCACACGAGCGAACAAAGAGCAAGCGAGGAAAAAGGCGAACGAAAAGGCAAACGGAAAAGGCAAACGAAAAAGGCAAATTGTGAAGTGGGGGAGAGGAAAACGAGAGGCAACTGGCAAACAAAGTAAATGCAAGAGATGAGTTTGCGACACTTACTTGGATGAGTTCTTGACTTCATCTTCCTCCCCAGCAACGGCGCCAGAAATCCATCAGCTACGTCAACAAAATTCGTTCCCCGGCAGTGGTGCCAGAGATCCTTCTGTCGTCTCTTGAGCTTGCGTTGGTTTTTCCCTTGAAGAGGAAAGCGTGATGCAGCACAGGAGCAATAAGAATTTCCCTCAGTTTGGGAACCAAGGTATCGATCCAGAAGGAGGGTCTCGTCAAGTCTAGAGTACCTACGCAAACACAAACAAGCTTGCACCCAACGCTTCAAAGGAGTTGTCAATCCCTTCAATATTGTTTGCAAAGTGAGATCTGAAGGCGGAAAGTGCAACAAAGTAAAAAGTGTAAGGCTGAAAATATGGTGTGGAGCAGACCCGGGGGCCATAGTGTTCACTAGAGGCTTCTCTCAAAATAGCAAGTATCACGGTGGGTAAAAAAATTACTCCCGAGCAATTGATAGAACCACACAAAGTCATGACGATATCTAAGGTAATGATCATAAATATAGGCATCATGTCCAAGACAAGTAGACCGATACTTTCTGCATCTACTACTATTACTCCACAAATCGACCGCTATCCAGCATGCATCTAGTGTATTGAGTTCATGACAAACAGAGTAACGCCTTAAGCAAGAAGACATGATGTAGAGGGATAATATCAAACCAATGATGAAAACCCCATTTTTTTACCCTTGATGTCAACAACATGATGCGTGCCTCGCTACCCCTTCTGTCACTGGGTGAGGTCACCGCACGGTATGAACCCAAAACCAAGCACTTCTCCCATTGCAAGAATCATAGATCTAGTTGGCCAAACAAAACCCACAACTCGAACAGAATTACAAGGATATGAAATCATGCACAAGAGAGATCAGAAGAAACTCAAATAATATTCATAGATAATCTGATCATAAATCCACAATTCATCGGATCTCGACAAACACACCGCAAAAGAAGATTACATCGGATAGATCTCCATGAAGATCATGGAGAACTTTCTATTGAAGATCCAAGAGAGAGAAGAAGCCATCTAGTTACTAGCTATGGACCCGTAGGTCTATGGTGAACTACTCACGCATCATCAGAGAGGTCATGGTGTTGATGAAGAAACCCTCCTTATCTGAATCCCCCTCTGGCAGGGCACCATAACGTGCCCGAGATGGGATCTTGCGGAGACAGAAGCTTGCGGCGGCGGAAAAGTACTTTCGATGATCTCCTGATTATTTTGGGATTTTTAGGGAATATATAGGTGCAACCCCTAGGGCAGAGGGCGTCCAGTGGGCCCACAAGCCTGTGGGCCGCGGCCTCCCCCTGGCCGCGGGGTGAGGGCTTGTGGGGCCCCTGGGGCCCCCTGCCTTAGCTCTCAAGTCTCCTTATCTTCTTCCGTTACAGAAAAATTCTTTTCGGTGATTTTATTCCGTTTGTACTCCGTTGCAAAATCTCCTCTGAAAGGGGTCAAAAACATGGAAAAACAGGAACTGGCACTTGGCACTGTGTTAATAAGTTAGTCCCAAAATATATATATAAGGTATGCAAAACATCCAAAGTTTGACAAGATAATATCATGAAACCATCAAAAATTATAGATACGTTGGAGACGTATCACAGATTCATCAGTTGGAGTGTCCTGAGGTATTTCCTCAATTACAAGTTCATCAGCTCGAATATCTTGCGGCATTTCCTCAACAACAGGTTCTTCATCTTAATCTTCTTAAGTGAGCTGAACATAATAGCTGGGCTCAGGCATCTTTGGTTTTTCTGGAGGGGCAGCCTTCTTGTTATATTCATCAACTGCATTAGTCGCAAACCTGATGAATTTTGACTTGAGACTTTGACAGTCAGATAGATTCGTGTACTTGTCGGTCAAAGTCTTGAGTTCGGCCTGGGTGGACACAAGATCTTCAGGCGTTATATTGAGGAGATTCTGCCTGAGAAATTTCTCCTTCTTTAGTTTTGTAGCCTTTGCTTGCTTGGCTTGCATCTCTTTCCATTTGGCCTCATTGATGAATGTGGCCACCATATGACTGATACCTGGGGGAAGCTTCAAGTCATCAATGGGGGTGTTTGGATCTTCATACCAGACATTGATGAAGTCTAACAGAACCTTGGGATCCATGGAAAGAGGAGTAGAGTTGCCTGAGGCTTGTGCAACTCGTTCCTGCTTGTTTCTGATAATGGCTTGAAGATTTTCATCATCAAATTCATTACTTCGTTCTGATGCAGAAGGGACGTTGATGACTTTTCTTGGGTTGGGACCGATGCCCCTTCTAGCAGTCATTTTAGTCTTCAAGGGTGTAGGTGAAGACTTTGTCTCAGAGCTCGTGGCAGATGGTATAGAGGAGCTGGAGTGAGCACGCTGTTGCTTGACAATCTGCTTGTGTTCAAGCTTTGCGGCTTGTGTAGCCGTTGAAGGTTTTGGCACAGGTGCAGCCTTGTGAGGCAATTGGTCTTTGGGCTTTGAAGCCATTGGTTTCTTTGGCACAAATTTCACTTGAGGATTAGCTGTACCAGAAGCTTCAGCAGCAGAAGAGGTGGCTGCAGTGGCAGCAGAAGATTCCTCATTGAATTTCCTCATTGCAGCTTCTGCTTTCTTCTGAAGTTTAGACAAGTGTTTGTCTTTCTCCTCAGGGTAATCCTCAACTTCTTTCATGCTTGAGGGATGTGCAACCTGATCATCACTAAGAGGAGGCCTTTTGCAAGGTGGCTTGAGGGGAAATTTCTTCGCATACTTTGGAGTGACAAAGCGATATTCCTTCCACTCCTTAGACCACCTGTGTTCTATTTTCTGAAGCCTAATTTTGTGCTTCGGCATAGGTTCTTGCTCGTTTGGCATACAGTAATCAAGATATATATCCTTAGGGATATCAATTGCAGTGTTCTGTTAAAGTTTCTTTCCACCCTTTTTCTTTCTATCATCTTCCATTTCCTTCAACTAATCCTTTTGCTGAGGAATTTGCACTCTTGAAGATTCTGATGACACTAGCAAAGTTTCTTCGAGGAACGCTGCAAATGACTTAAGTTGATGAGAACCTAGAGATTCATCAACTGACATTTTGTACCTGTGAACAAAGTATAGGTGCGAGGAATTTGGAGAGGTCATATGCGTTCTCAGATTTGAAGAAATTGAAATTTTAAAAGTTGAGGAAATTGACCAGTGGGTTGAGGAATTTGTCTAAGCATTCTGATCTTGGGTTCCAGAGTTGTGCAGATTAATGTTTTTGCATAATTGAGGAATCACGTGAAGAATTTAGTGGCTTAGTGAAATTCATCAAGTGTTTGAGGAATTGAGTGTGCGAAGCTGATAGACACTGAGGAAAAATAGATTTCTCAAACCTAAGGTAAAATAGAAGATCAAAAGGGATAGTAAAATAGGATTTTAATTACCCTATATGGCGAGCACGAAGAACAGAGGCAGGAGCAGTAAGAAGCTCTTCGGTTCGAGTCCGCTACACCCTAACTTGGCAGCAGAAGACAGCTACGGCGGCGACGGATGTCGATGTTCCGCTTCCGGCGTGAGTTCGGCGATGGAGAGGTCGAGGCAGTGAAGTTGTTCCTCGCCGGCGACGAGATTGCTAGCGGTGGTGCTAGGTTTGTGCTTGTGGTGGAGAGAAGGACGAGAGGACGAAGAGTTTGGACAGAAGGGTTAAGGACGTATTTATAGCTCAGGTGAAAAACGGTCCCGCCAAAACTTTCAGACCGAACTGCCCTTGCCCATTCATCTCCACAAGACACGTGTAGCCTGAGATTAAAGCGGTGGAGATCGTCCTTATCTGATCGTGGGATGTGGGGTTCAGTTACTGTGTAACAATATAAAATTCATTGTTGAAGATTTGAGCATTTCGTTGCAAAATCCTCAGCTGACAAGGACACAGTGATGACTTTGAACAAGTTTCAAGTAGAATGCATATGAAGAATTGAATGGACTGGGTGAGTATAGCATAGAGGGGAGTAGGGTTCGATCACATTCACTTAGATAAAATATCAAATTGAAGAAATAGCTATAAGTGAATGCTGTTGAGGACTTTGAAATCATAGTGTCTATATATATATCTAGGCAAATGAAAATCATCAAGTGTTTTGAAGATTTTGAGAAACTTGAGGATTTTGTGACAAAGCGTCAGGTTGATGAATTTCAACTTAAAAAAACAACTTTGAAGAAAAACACTTTGAATAATTTCAAAGTTGAATAATCCTCACCGTATAAGAATGATGATTTCAGGCGCCGCGTACAATTGTCGTAGGGCCGTGAGAACCAGATTCTTCATTAATTTCCTCACACTAAGAGTGATATTCTTCACTGATTGAAGAAAATTGATTCTTCGTGTGTTGCACATCTAAGTCATCAATTTTGCATAAGTGTTAGGATGTGTGCATGTTTTTACAAAACATTTGAAGATTCTAAGATATTTAGCTCACACCTCAACTTGCAAAACCTTTTCTCATCCAAGGGCTTAGTGAAAATATCTGCTAGTTGATCGACAGTATTCACATGGTCGATGATGATATTGCCCTTGAGGACATGGTCCTGAAGAAAATGATGATGAATATGGATGTACTTAGTCTTCAAGTGTTGTACTGCATTGTATGCTATCTTGATTGCACTCTCATTGTCACAGTAGAGAGGCACATTCTTCATGTTGATGCCGTAGTCCTTGAGGGTTTGCTTCATCCATAGCAATTGAGCACAGCAGGATCCAGCAACAATGTACTCAGCTTCGGTAGTGGAGAGAGAAACACAGTTCTGCTTCTTTGAGGACCAACAGACTAATGATCTTCCGAGGAAATGACAAGTGCCAGAAGTTTACTTGCGATCCACTCGGTAACCAGCATAGTCAGAATCAGAATATCCCACGAGATGAAGATTTGAGCCCTTGGGGTACCATAATCATAGTGTTGGTGTGTGAGATAAGTATCGAAGAATATGTTTCACAGCCTTATGGTGTGATTCCTTCGGTTTTTCTTGAAAACGAGCACACATTCAAACACTAAGCATTATATCCCGCCTAGATGCACATGAATACAGTAAAGAGCCAATCATTGAGTGATATACCTGCTAATCGAATTCTTTACCATTTTTGTCAGTGCAGAGGTAGCCGTTGGTAGGCATGGGAGTCTTGGCGCCTTTGCATTCATGCATGTCGAATTTCCTCAAAACATCCTTCAGGTATTTCTCCTGTGATATGGAGATGCCATTGCGTTGTTGACGAATTTGAAGACCTAAGAAGAATTTCAGCTCCCCCATCATATACATGTGATATTCTTCACTCATCATGTAAGCAAATTCATCACTGTAACATTTGTCAGTACAGCCAAATATGATGTCATCGACATATATTTGGCACACAAATAGTTCATTGTCATAGGATTTTGTGAAAAGAGTTGGAACGAGTGAACCGGGTTTGAAGCCTTTCTTCATGAGGAATTCCTTTAATGTATCATACCACGCCCAAGGGGCTTGCTTGAGGCCATAGAGTGCCTTTTTGAGTCTGAAGACTTTGTCCGGATTCTTAGGATCCTCAAAACCTAGGGGTTGAGAAACATATACTTCTTCCTCAAGCTTACCATTGAGGAATGCACTTTTCACATCCATTTGATATAAGTTAATGTTATGATGATTAGCATAAGCAAGTAGTATTCGAATAGCTTCAAGTCTAGCAACAGGTGCAAAAGTTTCATCAAAATCAATTCCTTCAACCTGTGTGTAGCCTTGGGCTACAAGTCGTGCCTTATTCTTCACCACTTGACCATCCTCATCTTGCTTGTTTCGAAACATCCACTTGGTGCCGATGATATTGTGCTTGCGAGGATCTGGTCATTTGACGAGCTCCCATGCGTCATTTAGCTTGAATTGAAGAAGTTCATCTTGCATGGATTGAATCCACTCACGTTCCATGAAATCCTCAGCAAGTTTTGAAGGTTCTGTGATAGACACAAAAGAAGAATGCCCTCAAGAGTTAACCAAGTGTGAAGCTTTTGAGCGCGTGAGAGGACCTGGCGTGTTGATGTCCTCGAGGATTTGTCAAGTTCTACTTCATTTGCAATCCTCGAGGATTCCGTCTGGGCTCAGAAATTTGTTCTGGAGCAATTTCCTCAGGACCATCTTCTTGAATTTCATCATTGTTGTGGATGATTTGTTCAGCAATTTCCTCAGTAGGAACAATGTCTTCAGTAGCTTTGAACTTGATTGCTTCCTCGGGAGATAGTTTATCTGGATCAGGAGGCAATTGCTCTCTTTGCAAGGCATTAGTTTCATCGAACCGCACATCTACAATTTCAACAACCTTGTTGTGATAGGTGTTGAAGACTGTGTAGGTGTGCGTGTCCTTTCCATAACCAAGCATAAAACCAACATGTGCTTTAGGTGCAAATTTTGAGCTATGGTGAGGATCTCTAATCCATCATTTTGCACCGAAGACTTTGAAATAACTTACATTGGGTTTCTTGTCAGTGAGGAGTTCATATGAGGTTTTCTTGAGGCATTTGTGAATATATGCCCTGTTGATGATATGGCAAGCAGTGTTGATCGCTTCAGGCCAGAAACGACGAGGAGTCTGATATTCTTCAAGCATGGTCTGTGCCATTTCAACCAGAGTCTTGTTCTTTTTTTCGACGACGCCATTCTGTTGAGGAGTATAAGGAGCAGATAATTCGTGAGTAATACCAAGTTCATCAAGATAAGCATCAAGACCAGTGTTTTAGAATTCTGTCCCATTAGCACTCCTGATGTGTTTGATCTTGACGCCGAAGTTCGTCGAGGCCCTTGAGGATGATGTGCACCCAAGTATATCTGGAATAATAATCCACTATGACAAAGGCATATAAAGATGTTGCAATTGTTAGAGTGGCATAGTGAGTAGGTCGAAATAAATCCATGTGAAGCAATTCAAATGGATGAGTAGTAGTCATGATAGTCTTCGAGGGGTGTTTGGATCTGATCATCTTTCCAGACTCACAAGCACCGCAGAGGTGGTCCTTGAGGAATTTGGCTGATTCGATGCCAATGATAAGCTTATTCTTCGCCAGCGTGTGCAAATTTCTCATGCCTGCATGACCAAGTATTCGATGCCATAGCCAGTCTTCTGAGGTTTTTGCTAGTAAGCATGTGGCTGGTTGAGGACCTGTAGAAAAATCAACAATGTACAAATCTCCTCGTCTAACACCTTCGAAGACTTTGGATCTGTCAGATTCCATGATGACTACACATATATACTTTACGAAGATAACAACCATATCAAGATCACAAAGCATTGAGAGTGACATGAGGTTAAACTCAAGGGATTCAACAAGCATCACTTTGTCCATATGCCTGTCCTTGGAAAAAGCCACGTTGCCAAGTCCCAATACCTTGTTTTTACCTTTGTCAGCATAAGTGATTTTCTTAAGTGGTGACGGAGTCAGTGGCATATTCATCAGCAAGATTTTGTCACGAGTCATGTGGTGTGTGCAGCCACTATCAAGAACCCACTCAGTACTCTTCGGTTTGTCATCCTGCAGATGAATTAGTACAACTTACCGTCTCATATGCTCCAGACTTGAAGAATATGATATCAGTTTCATCAGATAGGAATTTCATCATAAACAGTAATTTTGAGGACGTGTGAAATGTTATCATTTCATCAATGTTAGCTTGCGTCCAATCAAGCATTTTCCTCAGGTCTCGAGGAAATTCTTCAGATGATGATTTTCATGTGGAGACCTGGCCTGCAGAAGTGATTATTTCAATTTCTTCACCACCCACATCTGAAGGGGTGCAAAGAGTTCATCATCCTGCGAGCACCATATGAGAAAGGGGGCATTGAAGCTAATGCACTTCTCTTCATAGTAGGGGGGGTTAGAGTACTCAAATGAATAGGCAGAGAAGTTCTTTGAGGATTTTTGCACATAATGATTTGAGGAGTAATGCTCATATTCATATCCCTTGTAATTTCCGTGCATATAAGAAGCATTAGCACAAGTGCGAGCATAGTTTTGAACAGTTGAGGATTTTGATCCTCTTGAAGACTTTGGTCCTCCTGAGGAATTTGATCTGGGATTCAAATTCTTCATAGGTGGTGTCATGAGGACATTCACCTGAATATTATCAAGGCAACTTTTGGGGACCCAGATTTTCCTCAGGGTGGTCCATTCTTGCAGTTAGATCCAACATATCGAGCAAATACTTCACCAGATTGATTTTTGAAGAGTTTATAGTTGGAGTAAAATGACTCATCTAGGAATAGGATAATTCACATGCAAAGCCTGTTAGATTGGATGGATCAACATGAGGTCCTTTAGAAACAACCCATGAGATTTTGGGATACTACTCGGGTTTTCAGTATGATCCATCAGCATTCAATTGCCTCTCAAAGGCAATTCCTTCTTTCCTCGGGTTCCTATTCAATATCTGTTTTTTGAGCACCTCATAAAGGGTTTGATGCCCTTTGACACTTTTGTACATGCCTGTCACATACAATTCCTTCAGCCCTGCATTTTCATCAGTGACATTTGTGGTTTCCTCAAGTGAGTAATTTGATACCACATGAGCAGTTGAAGAATTTGTAGCAATAGAAGCATTTGATGATTCTGGTGAAGAATTGACAGTTTCACGTTCGATGCATTTCAGACATGGTGGAATGAATTCAACCCGAGCGACACTGATCTGTTGAGCAAGTAATGAATCGTTTTCCATTCGAAGATCATCATGAGACATCCTTAGCTTCTCAAGACCAAGTTTCCTTTGAAGAAATTCGTAGAAAAGTTTCTCATGATCAGCCAAGAGTGTGCCATGACGATCTTGAAGATTATCAAATCTGGACTGAAGACTTTTCATATCTTCAGTGAGGATTTGGGTAAGATTCATTTCATCATTCAACATGTCATCGCTTATGTCTAGTAATTTTTGAAGCTTTTCAAGGGCAGTTTGTTGTTTAGTTGAAATGTTGGCAAGTTTACTGTAACTGGTTTTTTTATAATCATCAGGTTCACAGTCACTAGAATCAGAGGAGGAACTGTCATTCGGTACCTTTGAACCTTTTGCCATGAAGCAATAGGTTGGAGCAAAGTCATCAGCATAGTCATCAATGTTGATGGCGTTGTCATTTTCTTCAAGGTTGAAGATTGACTTGCTGATGAATGTGGTAGCGAGTGCAAGACTTGCCACACCAGACTCCGAGTCTTCTCCAGAACCTTCCTCTTTATCACATTCCTCAAATTCTTCCTCAAAATCCATTTCCTTGCCAATAAGTACCCGAGCCAATCTCAAACTAGTCTTCTTGTGCGATGAGGACCTTGAGGATGAGGATTTTGAAGATTTCTTATTCTTATTCGTGTCATCAGAACTTTCATCCTTGTATTTCTTCTTCTTTGATTCCTTCACCCATCAAGGACAATTAGCAATATAGTGACCTGATTTCTTGCATTTGTGGCAGGTTCTTTTCTTGTAGTCTTCAGATGAAGATTCTGATTTCCTAATATCTCTTGTTGAAGATTTACCAAACTGGCCACGTCTTGTACACTTATGGAATTTCCTCACGAGCATTGCAAGCTCTTGTCCAATTTCTTTAGGATCACCAATGCTGCAATCCGAGTCTTCTTCTTCAGATGAGGAAATTGCTTTGGCCTTTAGTGCACAAGGTCTAGAATAGCTTGGTCCATACAGATCTCTCTTTTCTTCCTGTTGGAATTCATGAGTATTGAGTCTTTCAAGTATATCAGCAGGACCAAGCATCTTATAGTCTGATCTTTCTTGAATCATGAGAACGAAAGTATCAAATGATGAATCCAAAGATCTTAGCAGTTTCTTCACAACTTCATGGTCAGTAATGTCTCGAGCTCCCAGTTCTTGTAGTTCATTTGAGATGTGAGCGAGGCGATCAAAGGTATCGTGGCAGCTTTCATTGTCAAGCCTCTTGAAGCGATTGTAGAGATTGTGAAGAACATCAATACGAGAGTCATGCTGACTTGATATTCCTTCATTGACTCTGGACAACCTTTCCCAGATTAGTTTTGCTAAGCCCAAAGCACTCACTCTGCCATACTGACCTTTGCTCATATGGCCACAAATGATATTCTTCGCTTGAGAATCAAGTTGCTTGAATTTCTTCGCATCAGCGGCAGAGAGAGTAGTAGCAACGGAGGGAACACCATGTTCCACAATATACCAGAGATCGTTGTCAATTGCTTGTAGATGCATCTGCATCTTGGTCTTCGAGAAGGGAAAGTCCTTTCCTCCAAAAGTAGGACATCCTACAGTAACCTTGATCATGCATGCAATCGACATAACTAAAACTGGCTCTGATACCAATTGAAAGTGCGTTATATCAACTAGAGGGGGGGTGAATAGGAGAATTTTAGAATTTCATCACTCAGGAAATTCCTTTTGAGGAAATTCCTCACTGGTGACTAACTTGTAGCGGAAACAGCAAACGATCAGGGGTGCAAAGTATACTACAACAGTTTTCTCGATGAGGATTATGAAAAACAGTTTGCACAGTACGCAGGCACAAAGTACGCAGTTGAGGATTAACTAGTGTGAAGAATTTGAGGTTGAGGAAATTTAGAGAAAGTCTTCAGCAAATTCTTCGAATAGAGACAACGATAATCTTCAACATACAATATTGAGGAATTGAAAGATTTGAAGAAATAGAACCCGTATCACAGTGAAGACAGTTGTTGATGACCCAGTTCAACCAGCTAATGGTTGTGGGGGCGGCTGTTTATAGCCTGGGAACATCCCGACATGATTTGACATAAATGGCCTTAAATATTATGACCGTTGGTGTGGATAAGCTCGGTGATGTGGCGCGAATGGCGGCAACGGTCGGGACCCTTAACTGTGAGAGTCCTCATGTCTCTCATATTCCTCACTTGAGGCTTTTGTAGGATTAGGCTTGGGTTGAGAATCATGAGGAAATACATTCTGAAGTGTTACCTCGACCCGCTTTAATAGTACGATGTTCTTATGACTCAAGAGTGAAGAAAATGAAACACAAAGAATAAATCTTCATGCTTCAAAGTCTTCGGATCGTTTTTCTTCAGGACACACCGAATTCCATCTTCATGAGGAATATCAATTTCATCGCAATTTCTTCGCGATCAAAGTCTTCAGCAGAAGACCAATTTCTTCAGCCGAAGATATACATTTTTAGGGGTTGATATTCATCGTATAATTCAAACTCCTCAACGACTTATGGATCCTGTTTACACTCATGAACACATTAGATACTTAACCTATAAGTCTTCAAACCACCAAAATCACTAGGGGTACTAGATGCACTTACATTTTTGTACGACGAAACTTTGAATGTCTCAGTACGACGAAATTATTTGATGTAAATGGTATCGTGCTCTAGTTAATTAGTTTCGCTAGGATGAATTTGGTTAACTATGTTTACTATACATTGCTTCTATTTCATAAGCGCTTCTCTCCATCGGCCGACGTATCTTATGCTGCATATTATCATTGAATTAACTTGATGATATATGTGCATCTCTGACAGGTATATAGATCAATGATGGTGAGGTGGTATGCCATGTATGTAGGGCATGTTCCAGGTGTGTGCGATAAGTGGCCAGAGTGTCACGCCCAAGTGTACCGCTTCTTGGGTGTCGGTGCACTAAAGTTTGGGCCTTTAGCGCCCCAGACTTGTGCACGTGCAGTAGTAGCCATGCCTGCGGCAAGGCTCGCCGGGGACATCGGAAAGCACATACGAAACCATCGAGAAGACGCTCAAGTTAGCAAGACTGAAGACTGAAGCCCGGAGGAGGGACCCCGACAAGATCCTTGCCCATGGAGCTAGCGAAGCCCCAGCAAGACGAACGCCCGACAAGACCTCTAGCACCCACTCAACCAAGCGTACCTCCCCGGATTGCTGCGCTACTATCGAGGGTGTGCCAGAGGGCTCCGACAAGACTAAAGACCGAAGGCAGAGCCCCGGCAAGATCCTTTCCGGGGGAGGCTAGCGCAGCCCCGGCAAGATCCTTGTCTGGGGGCCTAGCGAAGCACGAGTGCGACCCGTCCCTAGCAAGGCCCCAGTTCGCCTCTGCCCCACTGCAACGGCCAGCTTCCCCTCCTCACTTCATACGTGTCGATGCGCCCGATATGTGTCGAGCGATATCTGGGGGTGAACAACACCAAGGGGACGCGTCCCTGTTCCATGTGTGGAATACCCGTGGGTGCACTGTTTCACTGTGCTCCCTGAGGAGTCCTGTGCTGCCACTGTTGGTGACCCCTTTGACCTATAAACGGAGACCCAAGGCATGCACTGGAATAGGGAGTCATCTAACAATTGGACAGTTAGTCATATAACAATCAGAGAGTGAGTGATTCCGCAGCTAGCCACCCCTGGATTGGCATAGCTTCCCATACACATCAAATATACACACCAATCACGAGTAGGATTTTACGCTCCCGAGCGGCACGAACCTTGGTAAATCTCCCTCGTGTCTGGTTGTTTGTTCTGCTCTTGGTGCATCCCTCTCCCTCGCTAAACCACATGGAATCCTCTCGGTCCCATAGGTGTCTCATGCGCATCCGTTGCCCCGACATCTCTGGCATGGGAGGTAGGGTAGAATAGGTGCGCTAACCTGACCTAGCAGTCAGTACGTTAGTTCCATCATCGTCACCGTCGCCATGGCTCCCAAGAGAAGGACTCCGCCGGCGGCCGATTTAGCCGCAACCACCGCGCCTGTGACTTTACAGACTGGAAGTGGCAGGGGAGCGTGCGGAGGAGGCGGGGGACCTGAGCTTCCATACACTCCGGGAAATGCACCTCCCCTAGAGTGCAGCGCTGCTGTCGAGGGTGTTCCGGTGGCTCCGGCAAGACCTTTCGCACCCACTCCAGCAGACACACCTCCCCTAGAGTGATGAGTTGCTATCGGGAGTGTGCCAGGGGGCTCCGGCGAGACCCCAGGCGCGCACTCCAACAAGCGCACCCCTCTGGAGTGACGCGCTGCTGTCGAGGGTGGGTCGAAGAGCACCCCCGGCAAGGCATTACATCCTTGTCGGGGCGTGTTCTCCGCGGCAGGCCCGACGTTGCCCCCAACTGCTTCCAGGCCGGCAAATTCCGTGCCGGCAACCCATGAGGCGTGGTTGCTAGTCCTTCCAGCAACCAACCTTTGTGCAAGTCTTGCCGGAATGACATGTAAACCTTTGCACAAAGCCATTCGCAGACCCTTAGCATAGTTAAATAAAGTTAAGCATTTCACATTTCTTGCTGACTTTCATCTTCATTGATATGCATGTTTTATCCGATATTTTGTGTTACGCTTACCTCCGGCAAGTTCTAACGAACCGCCAAGGTTCCAAAACTTGCACGCGAGGGGAACTTGTCATGATTGGATACACCATTGATTTGTTTCGAGCCCGCTCAACAACTTAAGCGGCTACGCTGAGAACGCCAAGGTATCTTGCTGGTAACGACACCTCCAGCAGGCTGCTAAGGATCCGCTCCTCGAAGCGCTCGCGGCAGGGCTAGGCACACCGACAAGTTTCCAATGAAGCGGTTATTTTCCTTGGGAGATTTCAACCTTTTTGGTGCGGAAGGCCTACATGCGAAGGAATCCTTGACGTGATCAGCTGCACACCTACTCCGCTTCGAGCCAGCTAAATGATTTAGGCGGTTGTGCTGAGAGTGCCAAGGTGCCCTTATCGTGATCGACCGCGCCTTACATTTTTTCGAGTCCGCTCAACAAAGTGGTCGCGCCGAGAGCGCCAAGGTGCCTTGCCGGAAGCGACACCACCAACAGGCCGCTAAGGATCCACTCCTCGAAGCGCCGCGGCGGGGCTAGATGCACCATCAAGTTTCCTATAAGACGTAAGGGCATACCATGCGGGAAGAAATCAAACAAGGAAAATAGCATTGATACGTCCATTTTGCATCATGCTTTCATGTAGATATTTATTTCTTTTTGGGCTGTTATATTACTTGTGGTACCAAATTTATGCCTTTTCTCTCTTATTTTGCAAGGTTTATTTGAAGAGGGAGAATTCAGGCAGCTGGAATTCTGGACTAGAAAAGGAGAAAATCCTAGTCCACTATTCTGCACATCTCCAAATGTCCTGAAAATTTACGTGGATTTTTTCTAGAATATATTAAAAATACTGGGTGAAAGAACTACCGGAGGGGGGCCACCAGGGCACCACAAGCCCCCACTCCGCCACCACCCCCTGGTGGCGGTGGGCAAGCTTGTGGGCTGCCTGAAGGCCCACTAGCCCCCCTCTTTTGCTATATGAAGCGTCCTGGTCTGGAAAAAAAATCAGGAGGGAGCTTTTTCGTGGTTTCACCGCTGCCACGAGGCGGAACTTGAGCAGATCCAATCTAGAGCTTCGGCCGGACGATCCTGCCGGGGAACCATCCCTCCCGGAGGGGGAAATCATCGCCATCGTCATCACCAACACTCCTCTCGTTGGAGGGGAGGAATCTTCATCAACATCTTCATCAGCACCATCTCCTCTCCAATCCCTAGTTCATCTCTTGTAACCAATCTTCGTCTCGCGACTCCGATTGGTACTTGTAAGGTTGCTAGTAGTGTTGATTACTCTTTGTAGTTGATGCTAGTTGGATTACTTGGCGGAAGAGTTTATGTTCAGATGCTTGATGCTATTCATTACACCTATGATCATGATTATGATTATGTTTTGTGAGTTTTTACTTTTGTTCCTGAGGACATGAGATAAGTCATGTTAATAATAGTCATGTGAATTTGATATTCATTCGGTATTTTGATATGCTGTATGTTGTTTTTCCTCTAGTGGTGTTATTTGAACATCGACTACATAACACTTCACCATAATTGGGCCTAGAGGAAGGCATTGGGAAGTAGTAAGTAGATGATGGGTTGCTGGAGTGACAGAAGCTTAAACCCCAGTCTATGCGTTGCTTCGTGAGGGGCTGATTCGGATCCACTAGTATATTGCTATGGTTAGAATTTGTCTTAATTCTTCTTTTGTAGTTGTAGATGCTTGCAAGAGAGGTTAATCATAAGTGGGATGCTTGTCCAAGTAAGGGAAGTAACCTAGCACCGGTCCACCCACATATCAAACTATCAAAGTAACGAACGTGAATCATATGAACATGATGAAACTAGCATGACAGAAATTCCCGTGTGTCCTCGGGAGCATTTTTACTCCTATAAGACTTTGTTCAGGCTTGTCCCTTTCTACAAAAGGGATTGGGCCACTTGCTGCACCATTGCTACTACTTGTTACTTGTTACTTTTTGCTCGCTACGTTTCACCTCATTACACCATCACTTGTTACCGCTACTTTCAGTGCTTGCAGTTATTACCTTGCTGAAATCCGTTTATCAGAGCCTTTTGCTCCTCGTTGGGTTCGACACTCTTACTTATCGAAAGGACTATGATTGATCCCCTATACTTGTGGGTCATCAAGACTCTTTTCTGGCGCCGTTGCCGGGGAGTGAAGCACCTTTGGTAAGTGGAAATTGGTAAGGAAACATTTATATTCTGTGCTGAAATTTATTGTCACTTGTCACTATGGAAACTCTTCCTTTGAGGAGTTTTTTCGGGGTATCTTCACCACGAATGGAATAACGAGGATTTTCTCCTCAACCTGAGGTACCTACTGAAAATATCTTTTATGAAATTCCTTTGGGTATGCTTGAGAAACTGCTGGCTTATCCTTTTAAAGGAGATGGATCTTCACATCCAGACTTTCATCTAATCTAGTAGATGAAGTTTGTGGTTTATTTAAGCTTGCAGGTTTGCCCGAGGATGAGGTAAAGAAGAAAGTCTTTCCTTTATCTTTGAAGGATAAGGCGTTGACATGGTATAGGCTATGTGATGATACTGGATCATGGGGCTACAATCGGTTGAAATTGGAATTTCATCAAAAGTTCTGTCCTATGCATTTAGTACATCGTGATCGGAACTTTATTTATAACATTCAGCCTCGTGACAGGGAAAGCATAGATCAAGCTTGGGGGAGGCTTAAATCAATGCTATATTCATGCCCAATCATGAGCTCTCGAGAGAAATCATCACTCAAAACTTTTATGCTCGACTTTCTCATGAAGATCGTACCATGCTTGACACTTCTTGTGCCGGTTCTTTTATGAAGAAGGATATTGATCACAACTGGAATTTATTGGAGAGAATCAAACGCAACTCTGAAGATTGGGAGCTTGAGGAAGGTAAGGAGTCAGGTATGAATTTCTAGTTTGATTGCGTTAAATCTTTTGTTGAGACAAACACTTCTAGAGATTTTAGCGCAAAGTATGGACTTGACTCTGAGATAGTAGCTTCTCTATGTGAATCTTTTGCTGCTCATGTTAATCTTCCCAAAGAGAAGTGGTTTAAATATCATCCTCCTGTAGAAAGCAACATAGACAAAACCAATCTAGTTGAGGAGAAAATCATAGCTTTTAGTGATCCTGTTGTTCCTAGTGCTTACACTGAGAAACCACCATACCCTGCTAGGATAAAGGATTATTCTAAAGCTCCAACTGTGATACGTAGGGGTTACATTAGACCACTTACACCCCCTGAGGAGATTAGAGTTGAACCTAGTGTTGCTATTATCAAAGATCTCTTAGCCGAAGACATAGACGGGCATGTTATCAAATTCTGTGAGGACTCCGCTAGAATTGCTAAACCTCACGCGGAAGACAAACACGGACCTATAGTTGGCTTGCCCGTTGTTTCTGTTAAGATAGGAGATCACTGTTACCATGGTTTATGTGATATGGGAGCTAGTGTTAGTGCAATACCCCGTTCTCTATATGATGAAATCAAAGATGAGATTGCACCTGCTGAGTTAGAACCCATTGATTTCACTATTTCGCTGGCTAATAGAGACACTATCTGCCCTGTGGGAATTGTTAGAGACGTAGAAGTCCTGTGTGGTAAGACGAAGTATCCTACTGATTTCTTCGTCCTTGGTACTGCACAAGATAGCTTTTGTCCCATCATATTTGGTAGACCCTTTCTCAACACTGTCAATGCTCATATTGATTGCATTAAGCAGACTGTCGCAGTTAGTTTCGAGGGTGTGTCTCATGAATTTAACTTCTGCAAGTTTGGAAGACAACCCCATGAAAGAGAGTCGTCTGGTAGAGATGAAATTATTGCTCTTGCCTCTATTGCCGTACCTCCTACGGATCCTTTAGAGGAATATCTTCTTGAGCATGAAAATGATATGCATATGGAGGAGAGATATGAGATAGATAAAATTATCTTAGAACAATATCCTATTCTCAAGAATAATCCGCCTGTTGAACTGCTTGGGGATCCTGCCCTACCAAAGGGTGATCCTGTGTTCGAGCTTAAACAGTTGCCTGATACTCTTAAGTATGCCTATCTTGATGAGAAGGAGATATATCCTGTCATTATTAGTGATCTCCTCTTAGAGCGCGAAGAGAAGAAGTTACAAAAAACTCCGAGGAAGCACCGTGCTGCTATTGGATATACTCTTGATGATCTTAAGGGTATTAGTCCTACTCTATGTCAGCACAAGATTAAAACCGATCCCGACTTTAAACCAGTTGTTGATCATCAAAGGAGATTAAATCCTAAGATGAAAGAGGTCGTTAGAAAAGAAATATTAAAGCTTCTGGAAGCAGGAATCATTTATCGGGTTGCTCATAGTGATTGGGTAAGTCCAGTACATTGCGTACCCAAGAAGGGAGGTATCACCGTTGTTCCTAATGATAAGGATGAACTAGCCCCACAAAGGATTATTACCGGCTATAGAATGGTGATAGACTTCCGGAAACTGAACAAGGCAACCAGGAAAGATCATTATCCTTTGCTGTTTATCGACCAAATGCTAGAAAGGCTATCAAAACACACACACTTCTGCTTTCTAGACGGTTATTCAGGTTTCTTGCAAATACCTGTTGCACAATCTGATCAAGAGAAAACCACTTTCACCTGCCCCTTTCGGTACCTTTGCCTATAGACGTTTGCCTTTTGGCTTATGTAATGCACCCGCCACCTTCCAAAGATGTATGATGGCTATATTCTCTGACTTTTGTGAACAGATTGTTGAGGTTTTCATGGATGACTTCTCCATTTACGGGTCTTCCTTTGAGGATTGCCTCAGCAACCTTGACCGAGTCTTACAGAGATACGAAGAAACCAACCTCGTCTTGAATTGGGAGAAGTGCCACTTTATGGTTAATGAAGGTATCGTCTTAGGACACAAAATCTCTTAAAGAGGCATTGAAGTTGATAAGTCTAAGGTTGATGCAATTGAGAAAATGCCTTGCCCCACAGATATCGGAGGTATACGAAGTTTCCTAGGTCATGTTGGTTTCTATAGAAGGTTCATTAAAGACTTATCTCAGATTTCTAGGCCTCTTACCAACCTCTTGCAGAAGGATGTTCCTTTTGTTTTTGATGAGGATTGTGAGGAAGCCTTCGAAATACTTAAGAAGGCTTTTATAACCGCACCTATTGTTCAACCACCTGACCGGAACTTGCCCTTTGAAATCATGTGTGACGCTAGTGATTATGCTGTTGGTGCTGTTTTAGGACAAAGAGTTGACAAGAAGTTGAATGTCATTCACTACGCTAGTAAAACTCTAGACAGTGCCCAAAGAAACTATGCCACTATGGAGAAGGAATTTTTAGCAGTCGTGTTTGCATGTGAAAAGTTCAGATCTTACATAGTTGACTCCAAAGTCACTATTCACTTCGATCATGCTGCTATTAAGTACCTCATGGAGAAGAAGGACGCTAATCCTAGGCTGATCAGATGGGTTCTCCTGCTACAGGAATTTGATTTGCACATCGTTGACCGAAAGGGTGCTGATAACCCTGTAGCAGATAACTTGTCTAGGCTAGAGAATGTCCTTGATGAGCCACTACCTATTGATGATAGCTTTCCTGATGAGCAATTAAATGTCATCCGCACTTCACTTAGTGCACCGTGGTATGCCGTTTATGCAAACTATATCGTAACCAAATACATACCACCCAGTTTCACCTATCAACAAGAGAAGAAATTCTTCTTTGATTTGAGACACTACTTTTGGGATGATCCTCACCTTTATAAGGAAGGCGTAGATGGTGTTATTAGACGTTGTGTGCCTGAACATGAACAGGGACAGATCCTGCAGAAGTGTCATTCCAAAGCCTACGGAGAAAACCATGCTGGAGACAGAACTGCCCACAAGGTATTGCAATCAGGTTTCTATTGGCCCACTCTCTTCAAGGATGCCCGTAAGTTTGTCTTGTCTTGTGACGAATGCCAAAGGATAGGGAACATCAGTAAGCGTCATGAAATGCCTACGAACTATTCACTTGTCATTGAACCATTTGATGTCTGGGGCTTTGATTATATGGGACCCTTCCCGAGTTCCAATGGGTACACTCACATCTTAGTTGATGTGGATTACGTTACTAAGTGGGTAGAAGCTATCCCCACTAAAAATGCTGATCACCACACCTCTATTAAGATGCTTAAAGAAGTCATATTCCCAAGATTTGGAGTCCCTAGATACTTGATGACTGATGGCGGTTCACACTTCATTCATGGTGTTTACCGCAAGATGCTAGCTAAGTATGATGTCAACCATAGAGTTGCATCTCCTTATCATCCTCAGTCTAGTGGTCAAGTTGAGTTGAGTAATAGGGAGATCAAGTTAATCTTACAAAAGACAGTCAATAGATCTCGAAAGAACTGCTCTAGCAAACTTGACGATGCATTATGGGCTTATAGGACTGCTTATAAGAATCCCATGGGCATGTCACCGTATAAAATGGTTTATGGTAAGGCCTATCATTTACCTCTTGAGCTGGAACACAAAGCTTATTGGGCAATCAAAGAGCTCAACTTTGATTTCAAACTTGCTAGTGAGAAGCGGTTGTTTGATATTAGCTTGTTAGATGAATGGAGAGCCCAGGCATACGAGAATGCCAGGTTGTTCAAGGAAAAGGTTAAGAGATGGCACGACAAACGAATACAGAAACGAGAGTTCAATGTAGGTGATTATGTTTTGCTATACAATTCTCGTTTGAGATTCTTTGCAGGCAAGCTTCTCTCTAAATGGGAAGGTCCCTATGTTATCGAGGAAGTATATCGTTCCGGTGCCATCAAAATCAATAACACGGAAGGAAATTTTCCTAGAGTGGTAAATGGGCAAAGAATCAAGCATTACATCTCTGGTACTCCCATAAATGTTGAGACCAATATCATCAATGTCATAACTCCACTGGAGTACATAAGGGATGTTTATCAGCCTGTTTCAGACCTTGAAAACGAAGATGTATCTGTTTCGGCAAGAAATTGGACTCCGATACTTTTCCAATAGGAAATTTCTTCCGTTTTGGAATTTTTGGAAAATTAGAAAAATAAAAAGCAGTCCAAAGAGCGAACGAGGCGGCCACAAGCCCTGCCACCGCCCCTACCCCCCTCGTGGTGGAGGGCAAGCTTGTGGGAACCTCGTGTGCCTCTCGTACTCCGTTTTCTTGCGGAGGACTCCTTCTGGCCCAGAAAAAACCAATATATTGTCGCCCGAAGGTTTTGATCTCCGTATTGTGTAGTTTTCCTCTGTTTTCGTTTCGAGCTTGTTCTGCCGCAGATCTAGGTCAAGATGTCTTCTCAGGATTCTGAGGGAGAGAGCTATGTGGCTGACTACCTTGCTAACCCCAAGGTCTATGGGGACTTGGAACCATATGGCTGGACCACTAATCAGGAAGAGGACTATGAGCCCAAAGGGAAGGAGCAAACGAGTTCCGATGAAGAGGAGGCTCCTCTACCTCAACCTGCAAACACCCATGTGGAGTTCAAGAAGTCAAGCCTCCCTGATCATAGGAAGAAGCCTAAGACCTTGTTTATCCCTTCTCGTTTCTTGCAGGAGAGTAAGCAGGAACTTTGCCATAGAGTGTTGAAACTTGAGGAAGAAAATGACGATCTAAGGGAGCAGAACTTTTTGCTCAAGTGGAAATTAGACAAGCTCAAGACTGCTCCAACAACACCACCATCACCGCCAAAGGAAGACAACTAAGCATTGGTATGCGCAATCCCCTTGGCTTCTGCCAAGCTTGGGGGAGTTTCCCTGGTATTGTATCACCTTTATATCTTTTGCTTTTACCTTTGTTTTATTCTTTCCTTTTCAGTTTTTGTTTCTTCTTTTAGAGGAATAAGTCTTTCGTTTTTAGTTTGAGTCTTTTGCTTTTGTCTCTCCCCCGATGTATTCGAGCTTACGAGCTATACAATAAAGAGTGTCTTAGTCAAGGGCTTTGCTTTGTGCCATGATCAAAAGTATGAAAAGAACGATAGCATGAAAGATCATGAGACGATCTTATGGAAAGTGATAACTTCACTTATGACATGTATGATGATTGAAACTTGTTGAGAATAAATCAACATAGACCTCAGTCATTGTTGCAATTAATAAGAAGTAATAAGGAAAGAGAGGTTCACATATAAATATATCATCTTAGACACTTTCTACAATTGTGAGCACTCAACAAACTATTACATGCCTAGGAGTAGATGTTGGACAAGGAAGACAACCTAATGAATTGTGTTTGCTTGGTTCCAAACAATGTTATAAGATTAGAGATCCCTTAGCATGTGACGATTGCTTCCACCTCATATTAGCCAAAACTCCCGCACCAAGTAGAGATACTACTTGTGCATCCATAATCCTCCAACCCAGATTTGCCATGAGAGTCCACCATACCTACCTATGGATTGAATAAGATCCTTCAAGTAAGTTGTCATCGGTGCAAGCAACAAAAATTGCTCTCTAATATGTATGATCTATTAGTGTGTGGAAAATAAGCTTTGTACGAACCTGTGATGAGGAAGACATAAAAGCGATAAACTGCATAATAAAGTTCTTTATCACAGGAGGCAATATAAAGTGACGTTCCTCCGCACTAAGAGGACACGCATTCAAACCTCAAAACCGCATGACAACCTCTGCTTCACTCTGTGACGGGCCTATCTTGTACCTTTACTTTTTACCCTTGTAAGAGTCATGGTGATCATCACCAATTCCCTATTTTTGCCTTTGTCTTGGCTACTATCACATGTTTGGGAAAGATCTATATTCATATATCAACTTGGAGTTGAGTACTTACGCTTTATTGTTGTTGACTTTACCCTTGAAAGAGATGATTGAGTATGTGGGTTTGCCTTACAAGCTCTTATTTGACTCTTTCTGATGTTGTGATAAATTGCAATTGCTTCAATGACTATGGACTATTGTTGGTTACTTCTCGGTAAGGTTTTTTCTTCATGCTCTTCTTTGTGAAGGAATTGTTACTTCCCCATAAGAATATTTATGATGTATTGCTGTTCTATGTGTGATCATGATGCCCTCATGTCCGTATTATGTTTTATCGACACCTTCGTCCCTCAACATGTGGACATGTTTATGGAACTTGGTTTTCGCTTCAAGACAAGCGAGATCTAAGCTTGGGGGAGTTGATACGTCCATTTTGCATCAGTCTTTCATGTTGATATTTATTGCTTTTTGGCTGTTATATTACTTGTGGTACCATATTTATGCCTTTTCTCTCTTATTTTGCAAGGTTTATTTGAAGAGGGAGAATTCAAGCAGCTGGAATTTTGGACTAGAAAAGGAGCAAATCCTAGTCCACTATTCTACACATCTCCAAATGCCCTGAAAATTTACGTGGATGTTTTATGGAATATATTTAAAATACTGGGCGAAAGAACTACCGGAGGGGGGCCACCAAGGCTCCACAAGCACCCACTCCGCCACCACCCCCCCGGTGGTGGTGGGCAAGCTTGTGGGCTGTCTGAAGGCCCACTAGCCCCCCTATTTTGCTATATGAAGCGTCCTGGTCTGGAAAAAAAAATCAAGAGGGAGATTTTTTGTGGTTTCGCCGCCGCCACGAGGCGGAACTTGAGCAGATTCAATCTAGAGCTCCGGCTGGACGATCCTGCCGGGGAAACTTCCCTCCCGGAGGCGGAAATCGTCGCCATCGTCATCACCAACACTCCTCTTGTCGGAGGGGAGGCATCTTCATCAACATATTCATCAGCACCATCTCCTCTCCAATCCCTAGTTCATCTCTTGTAACCAATCTTCGTCTCGCGACTCCGATTGGTACTTGTAAGGTTGCTAGTAGTGTTGATTACTCTTTGTAGTTGATGCTAGTTGGATTACTTGGTGGAAGATTTTATGTTCAGATCCTTGATGTTATTCATTACACCTCTGATCATGATTATGATTATGTTTTGTGAGTAGTTACTTTTGTTCCTGAGGACATGAGATAAGTCATGTTAATAACAGTCATGTGAATTTGATATTCGTTCGGTATTGAGATAAGTCATGTTACTTGGTGGAAGATGTTATGTGAAAGTCTAATACATAACACTTCACCATATTTGGGCCTAGAGGAAGGCATTGGGAAGTAGTAAGTAGATGATGGGTTGCTGGAGTGACAGAAGCTTAAACCCTAGTCTATGCGTTGCTTCGTGAGGGGCTGATTTGGATCCACTAGTTGAATGCTATGGTTAGACATTGTCTTAATTCTTCTTTTGTAGTTGTGGATGCTTGCGAGAGAGGTTAATCATAAGTGGGATGCTTTTCCAAGTAAGGGCAGTACCCAAGCGCCAGTCCACACACATATCAAACTATCAAAGTAACGAACGCGAATCAGATGAACATGATGAAACTAGCATGACAGAAATTCCCGTGTGTCCTCGGGAGCATTTTTCCTCCTATAAGACTTTGTTCAGGCTTGTCCCTTGCTACAAAAGGGATTGAGCCACTTGTTGCACCATTGCTACTACTTGTTACTTGTTACTTTTTTCTCGCTACGTTTCACCTCACTACACCATCACTTGTTACCACTACTTTCAGTGCTTACAGTTATTACCTTGCTGAAATCCGTTTATCAGAGCCTTCTGCTCCTCGTTGGGTTCGACACTCTTACTTATGGAAAGGACTACGATTGATCCCCTATAATTGTGGGTCATCAAGCATACATTTTATTCATAATGTAATCAAGTATATTACACTGACAGTTGCCACTATACTAACTTAAGATAATGTTATCTTTAGACACAAGGTGGCGTCTAGAAGAAGAAAAAGAGAAGAGAGGCCCGCAATAGGGGCCTAGATTGGTCCCTCCTGGACCAACATTGCGCAGAGTATAGGGCGACCGGAAGCCAAGGTCCATGAGCCTGTTGGAAGATGAGGCAGCGTCGGAGCTCCCTGCAAGTTCGCCCTGTTGGAGAGGGGGGAGGCTTGAGCTAACCGTGATGGTGCGGCCGATGGTCAGTCCAAGCCCAGGTCATTGTACTCCGACCTAACGGTCCGTATCTCGGACCCATCACCACCACCACCGCCATCACTTTCCTCCTCATCGCTATCGCTCGAGGAAGGACTTTTGGTTCTACTCGAACTCTCTTCATAGCAGCTGAGGTGCGCACTTGAGCGCCCATAAATCTTGACAGAGAGCAACTCAAGACTAGGGAGGTGGAGAAGGGTTGACTCTAGAAGTGCGCACTCTAGGAGGAAGGATGGATGAGCAATTCCCCTTGCAATCCCCAAGATTTATAGGGGGGTGCGGGCGCTGGCTCTCTTCCACCCCCAAGAGCCGCCGCCCATTTCTACCAATCCCCTCGTCCAAGATCACGGGCAAACAGGCGACCACCCCGTTCCTCCAATCCATGGCGCTGCAGTTCCTGCCCTAGTCAAGACTTTAAGTCTCGGGCGCCACCTCCCAAGCCCTCACTATGCATGCAGGACGCATGGCGAAAATGGCCCGTCGTTGTGGGCCAATTCAGCCACGCGGATATCTCGACCACTCCACGCACGTCTGCTAGATCGCGCATTCAAAGGTGCGTAGTGGGGGACACGGTAACCAAAGGATGCCCAACTGCGAACCCCGGCCACGTGTGCCCGTGCACAGTTTGGGCCTAGCCCAACAACGCCTCGCACGCGTGTGTAGCCTAGGCCCACGGGCTCGTGTCGGTGCACTCAATTTTGGGCCTTTAGCGCGCCAGACTTGTTTACGGGCAGTAGTAGGAACGCCTGCGGCAAGGCCCGTCGGGGACAACGGAAAGCAGATACGAAGCCATCAAGAAGACGCTCAAGTTAACAAGAGTGAAGACTGAAGCCCGGAGGAGGGATCCCAGCAAGGTCCTTGCCAGGGGAGCTAGCGAAGCCCCAACAAGACCTCTCGCGCCCACTCCAGCAAGTGCACCACCCCGGAGTGCTGCGCTGCTATCGGGTGTGTGCCAGGGGGGCTCCGACAAGACTAAAGACCGAAGGCAGAGCCCCAGGCAAGATTCTTGCCGGGGGAGGCTAGCGCCGCCCCGGCAATATCCTTGTCACGGGCCCTAGTGAAGCACCAGTGTGCCCCGTTCCCGGTAAGGCCCCAGTTTGCCTCTGTGCCAGCGCAGCGGCCAGCTGCCCCTCCTCACTTGATACGTGTCGATGCGCCCGATACGTGTGGACCGATATCTAGGGGCAAACAGCGCCGAGGGGATGCGTCCCTGTTCCATGTTTGGAACACCTGACGAAGCATTTAATGCGGGTGCATAGACGACAGTGACACTATACTTAGCCATACGCCCTGTGGGTGCACTTTTTCACTGTGCACCATGTGGGAGTGCTGTGCTACTACTGTTCGTGACCCCTTTGACCTATAAAAGGCGGCCCAAGGCATGCACAAAAATAGGGAGTCATCTAACAATTATACAAGTTAGTCATCTAACAATCAAAAAGTGAGTGATTCCGCAGCTAGCCACCCCTGGATTGACATAGCTTCCCATACACATCAAATATACACACCAACCAGGAGTAGGGTTTTACGCTTCCGAGTGACCCGAACCTGGGTAAATCTCCCTTGTGCCTGGCTATTTTTTCTGCTCTTGGTGCATCCCTCTCCCCCACTGAACCACAAGGGGTCCTCTCGGTCCCATAAGTGTCTCATGCGCATCCGTTGCCCCGACACCGAGCGGAAGCCAGAAATGGTTTGGTAGCATAATGGAAGCCGTAGCTAGTTACATGAGATTCATAGTGCAACACAGGATTCAAAACTGGCGCCGCAAAAACTACTACATAATCCTGCTTTTTCTCATCATGATCGCTCTTCTCTCGTATGTCATAGTTTAGGTCGATAATGAAAATGTGTGTGCGGTGACAAGGTAAGGAACATGTGATAATTAACTTGTATCACTATTTCGAGATAATGAGATCGACATCATTTGTGTTTTATATGTTGAAAATATACCCTAGAGGCAATAATAAATTGGTTATTATTATATTTCCTTGCTCATGATAATCGTTTATTATCCATGCTAGAATTGTATTGATTGGAAACTCAAGTACATGTGTGGATACATAGACAACACACTGTCCCTAGTGAGCCTCTAGTTGACTAGCTCGTTGATCAAAGATGGTCAAGGTTTCCTGGCCATAGACAAGTGTTGTCACTTGATAACGGGATCACATCATTGGGAGAATGATGTGATGGACAAGACCCAAAACTATGAACATAGCATATGATCGTGTCAGTTTATTGCTACTGTTTTCTGCATGTCAATGTATCTGTTCCGATGACCATGAGATCATGCAACTCCCGGCCACCGAGGAATACCTTGTGGGTTATAAAAAGTCGCAACGTAACTAGATGACTATAATGGTGTTCTATAGGTACCTCCAAAGGTGTCTATTGGGTTGGCATGGATCAAGACTAGGATTTGTCACTCTGTGTGACGGAGAGGTAGTCAGGGCCCACTTGGTAATAAAACATCACAATAAGCCTTGCAAGCAATGTGTCTAAGAAGTTAGTCATGGTATATTGTATTACAGAATGAGTAAAGAGACTTGCCGGTAACGAGATTGAACTAGGTATAGAGATACCGGCGATCGAATCTCGGGCAAGTAACATACCGCAGAACAAAAGGAATAACATACAGGATTAACTGAATCCTTGACATAGATGTTCAACCAATACAGATCTTCGTAGAATATGTAGGAGCCAATATGGACATCCCGGTCCCGCTATTGGTTATTGACCGGGGAGTGTGTCAGGTCATGTGTGTATAGTTCTCGAACGTGCAGGTTCTGCACACTTAAGGTTCGGTGACGTTTCTATATAATTGAGTTATATGTGTTGGTGACCGAAGGTTTTTCGTAGTCTCGGATAAGATCCAGGACGTCACGAGGAGCTATGGAATGGTCCGGAGGTAAAGATTGATATATAGCAAGTCCTGTTTTGGTCATCGGAAAAGTTTTGGTCTCATCGGCCGGGAGGGTGCCGGGGACTACCGCGAGGGGTGTGACGACCCAAGAGGCTCATGGGCTATGAGAGGAGGTGTATCAACCCTTGGTGGGCTGGCATAAGTCTCTCTCAAGGGCCCATGCGAAAAGGATAAAGGAAAAAAAGGCAAAAAGGCGAAATTAGGAAGGAGTCCTAATAGGATTCCACCTCCCCTGTGGGAGGTGGATTCCTCCCTTGTGGGAGGTGGATTCCTCCCTTGTGGTTCGGCTGAACCTCCTTGGAGTGGAGGACAAGGCTGCCTCCTCTCCTCTCGTCCTCCTATATATATTAGAGGTCTTAAAGTGAGGGCTAAATCTAATTGCCACGTGCTCCCTCTACTTCTCTCTAGATCTGTTCTTCCTCTAGATCGGTGTTTCAGCAGCGCATAGGCGAAGCCCTGCTGGAATAGATCCACCACCACCACCAGCACCATGTCGCCGTGCTGGAGAACTCATCTACCTCTCTGACCCTCTTCTTGGATCAAGAAAGCGGGGATCGTCATCGAGCTGTATGTGTGCTGAACGCGGAGGTGTCGTCCGTTCGGCACTAGATCGGGATGGATCGTGATGGGATCGCAGGACGGATCGTGATGAGACCGCGGGACGGGCTACGATTTGGATCACGAAGATGTTCCACTACATCAACCATGTTATATACGCTTCCCCTTAGCGATCTACAAGGGTATGTAGATTCACTCTCCCCTCTCGTAGATGATCATGACCATGGATAGGTATTGCGTGTGCGTAGGAATTTTTTTGTTTCCCATGCAACGTTCCCCAACAATGAAATCATGAGCTAGGTTCATGCGTAGATGATATCTCGAGTAGAACACAAAAGAGTTTGTGGGTGCTGATGTTCAATTTCTACCCTACTTAGTCTTTTCTTGATTCGGTGATATTGTTGGATTGAAGCGGCCCGGACAAACTTTAATCGTACGCTTATGAGAGACCGGTTTCATCGACTGACATGCAACTTGTTGCATAAAAATGATTGGCGGGTGTCTGTTTCTTCAACTTTAGTTGAATCGGATATGACCGAGACGGTCCTTGGAGAAGGTTAAATAGAAATTTGCATATCACCGTTGTGGCTTCGTGTAAGTAAGATGCGATCATACTAGATACCCATAGCAGCCACGTAACACATGCAACAACAAATTAGAGGACGTCTAACTTGTTTTCGGAGGGTATGCATGTGATGTGATATGGCCTAAGACATTATGTGATATATTGGATGTATGAGATGATCATGTTGAAATAGTTAAACATCGACTTGCACGTCAATGCTACGGCAACCGGCAGGAGCCATATGGTTGTCTTTAAACTAACATTTTTGCTTGTAGATGCTTTTACTATATCACTAGGTTGTAGCTTTAGTAGTAATAGCATAGATATCATGACAACCTCAATGGCGGCACCATGATGGAGACCATGGTGCGACACCAGTGACGACGGAGATCATGCCGGTGCTTTGGTGATGGAGATCAAGAAGCACAAGTTCATGGCCATATCATGTCACTTATGATTTGCATGTGATGTTAATCTTTTTATGCACCTTATTTTTCTTAGAACGACGGCAACATTATAAGGTGACCCCTCACTAAAATTTCAAGATAAAATTGTGTTCTCCCCGACTGTGCACCGTTGCAATAGTTCGTCGTTTCGAGACACCACGTGATGATCGGGTGTGATAGACTCAACGTTCACATACAACAGGTGCAAAACAGTTGCACACGCGGAACAGTCAGGTTAAACTTGATGAGCCTAGCATTTACACACATGGCATCGGAACACAAGAGATCGAAAGGTCGAGCATGAATCATATAGTTGATATGATCAACATGGAGATGTTCACCATTGAAACTAATCTCAACTCACGTGATGATCGGACTTGAGTTAGTGGATTTGGATCATGCGCCACTCGAATGACTAGAGGGATGTCTATTTGAGTGGGAGTGCTTAAGTAATATGATTAATTGAACTCATTATAATGAACATAGTCAAAGGGTCTTTGCAAATTATGTTGTAGCTTGCGCTGTAGCTCTACTGTTTTAGATATGTTCCTAGAGAAATTTTAGTTGAAAGTTGATAGTAGTAATTATGCGGACTGGGTTCGTAAACTGAGGATTGTCCTCATTGCTGCGTAGAAGGCTTATGTCCTTAATGCACCGCTCGGTGTGCTGAACCTCGAGCATCGTCTGTGGCTGTTGCGAACATCTGACATACACGTTTTTGATGACTACGTGATAGTTCAGTGCGTAATGCTTAACGACTTAGAATTAAGGCGCCGAAGACGTTTTGAACGTCACAGAACATATGAGATGTTCTGAGAGATGGAATTGGGATTTCATGCTCATGCCCTTGTTGAGGGCTATGAGACCTCCGACAAGATTCTTTGTCTACAAAGTAAGGGAGAAAAGCTCAATCGTTGAGCATGTGCTCAGTTTGTCTGATTGCTACAATCGCTTGAATCGAGTGGGAGTTGATCTTCCATATAAGATAGTGATGGTTCTCCAAAGTCACTGCTACCAAGCTACTAGAGCTTCGTGATGAACTGTAACATATCAAGGATAGATAGGATGACCCTTGATATATTCGCGATGTTTGACACCGCGAAAGTAGAAATCAAGTAGGAGAATCAATTTTTGATGGTTAGTAAAACCACTAGTTTCAAGAAGGGCAAGGGCAAGAAGGGATACTTCATGAAACGACAAACTAGTTGCTGCTCTAGTGAAGAAACCCAAGGTTGAACCCAAACCCGAGACTAAGTGCTTCTGTATTGAGGGGAACGATCACTGAAGCGGAACTACCCTAGATACTTGGTAGATGAGAAGGCTCGCAAAGTCGACCAAAGTATATTGGATATACATGATATTGATGTGTACTTTACTAGTACTCCTAGTACCACCAGGGTATTAGATACCGGTTCGGTTGCTAAGTGTTAGTAAGTGAAAATAAAAGCTACGGAATAAATGGAGACTAGCTAAAGGCGAGGTGACGATATGCGTTGGAAGCATTTCAAGGTTGATGTGATCAAACATCGCACGCTCCCTCTACCATCGGGATTAGTG
Organism: Hordeum vulgare subsp. vulgare; assembly: GCF_904849725.1. NCBI lineage: Eukaryota > Viridiplantae > Streptophyta > Magnoliopsida > Poales > Poaceae > Hordeum > Hordeum vulgare. The sequence goes on from NC_058522.1 coordinate 194,069,637, forward strand.
TTAAACCTAAATAATTGTTATGTGGTGTTTGCGTTGAGCATATACATGATTAGATTGTGTTTATCGCAATGCGGTTATTAATTTAAAGATAATAATGGTTACTCTGTTTGTTTGAATAATACCTTCAATGGTCTTGCACCTAAAATGAATGGTTTATTGAATCTCGATCGTAGTGATACACATGTTCATACTATTGATGCCAAAAGATATAAAGTCGTAATGATAGTACCACTTACTTGTGGCACTGCCACTTGAGTCATATTGGTATAAACGCATGAAAAACTCCATGCAGATGGATCATTTGGACTCACTTTATTTTAGAATCACTCAAGACATGCAAATCATACAACATGGGCAAGATGACTGAAGGCCTCTTTTTCCTGTGAGATGGAACAAGAAAGTAACTTGTTGGAAGTAATACATTTTGATGTGTGCAGTCCAATGAGTGTTGAGGCACGCAGTGGATATCGTTATGTTCTTACTTCACAGATGATTTGAGTAGATACTAGTATATTTACTTGACGAAACACACGTCTGAATTATTGAAAGGTTCAAGTAATTTCAGAGTGAAGTTGAAGATCGTCGTGACAAGAGGATAAAATGTCTACGATATGATCATAGAGATGAATATATGAGTTGCGAGTTTGGTCCACAATTAGGACAATGCGAAAATTGTTTCACATCTCATGTCGCGTGGAACACCATAGCGCGATGGTGTGTTCGAACGTCATAACCGCGCCCTATTTGATATAGTGCATACTGTGATGTCTCTTATCGAATTACCACTATCATTTATGGTTAGGCTTTAGAGACAACCACATTCACTTTGAATAGAGCACCATGTAATTACGTTGAGATGTCACCGTATGAACTATGGTTTGGAGAAACCTAAGCTGTCGTTTCTTAAAAGTTTGGGGATGCGATGCTTGTGTGAAAAAGTTCCAGCATGATAAGCTCGAACCCAAAGCGGATAAATGCATCTTCATAGGACACCCAAAACAGTTGGGTATGCCTCCTATCTCAGATACAGAAGCAAAGTGTTTGTTTCTAGAAACGGGTCCTTTCTCGAGGAAAAGTTTCTCTCGAAAGAATTAAGTGGGATGATGGTGAAACTTGATGAGGTTATTGAACCGTCACTTCAACTAGTGTGTAGCAGGGCGCAAGAAGTTGTTCCTGTGGCACCTACACCAGTTGAAGTGGAAGCTGATGATAGTGATCATGGAGCTTCGGATCAAGTTACAACAAACCTAGTAGGTCGACGAGGTCACATACTGCTCCAGAGTGGTACGGTAACCCTGTCTTGGAGGTCATGTTGTTGGACAACAATGAACGTACGATCTATGGAGAAGCGATGGTGGGTCCGGATTCCGGCAAATGGATGGAGGCCATGAAATCCGAGAGAGGATCCATGTATGAAAACAAACTGTAGACTTTGGAAGAACTACTTGATGGTCGTAAGACTATTAAGTACAGACGGATATTCAAAAGTAAGACAGACGGTGATGGTGAATTGTCACCATTAAGAAAGCTCGACTTCTCGCAAAGATGGTTTCGACAAGTTCAAAGTGTTGACAATGATGAGACTTTCTCACTTGTAGCGATGCAAAAAAGTCTGTTGGAATTATGTTAGCAGTTGCTGCATTCTTTATGAAATCTTGCAGATAGGATGTCAAAACATTGTTTCCTCAACGGTTTTCTTGAGGAAAGGTTGTATGTGATACAACCAGAAGGTTTTCTCGATCCTAAGGATGCTAACAGGTATGCAAGCTCTAGCGATCCTTCTATTGACTTGAGCAAGCATCTCGGATTTGGAATATACACTTTGATGAGATGATCAAAGTTTTTGGGTTTATATAAGGTTTTTGAGAAACTTGTATTTCCAAAGAAGTGAGTGGGAGCACTATAGAATTTTTTCTCAGAATATGTGATTGACATATTGTTGATTGGGAATAATGTAGAATTTCTGGAAAGCATAAAGGGTTGTTTGAAAGGATTTTTTCAAAGGAAAACCTGGATAGAACTACTTGAACATTGAGCATCAAGATCTATGGAGATAGATCAAAACGCTTAATAGAACTTTCAACGAAATGCATGCCTTGACAAGGTTTTGAAGGAGTGTAAAATAAATCGACAAAGATGGAGTTCTTGGGTGTGTTGTAAGGTGTGAATTTGAGCATGACTCAAAACCCGACCACGACAGAAGAAAGAGAAAGGATGAAGATCGTCCCCTATGCCTTAGCTGTAGGTTCTAAAGTATGCCATGCTGTATACCGCACCTGATGTGTGAACTGCCATGAGTCTGTCAAGGGGTACAAAGAGTGACCCAGGATTGAATCACTGAATAGCAGTCAAAGACATCCTTAGTAACTAGTGTAATAAGGAATTTTTCTGGATTATGGAGGTGATTAAAGAGTTCATCGTAAACGGTTACGTCGATGCAAGCTCTGACACTAATCCGGATAACTCTGAATAGTAAACCGGATTCGTATAGTGGAGCAGTCACTTGGAATAGTTCCAAATGGTACGTGGTAGCAACATTTATGGGATGACAAAGAGATTTATAAAGCACACACGGATCTAAAAGGTTCAAACATGTTGAATAAACTCACAAGCAAGATATGATGAAACCCCATGGGTGTTAGGTTCATTGCAATCACATAGTGATGTGAACTAGATTATTGACTCTAGTGCAAGTGGGAGACTGTTGGAAATATGCCCTAGAGGCAACAATAAATTGGTTATTATTACATTTTCTTGTTCATGATAATCGTTTATTATCCATGCTAGAATTGTATAGATTGGAAACTCAAATACATGTGTGGATACATAGACAACACATTGTCCCTAGTGAGCCTCTAGTTGACTAGCTCGTCGATCATAGATGGTCAAGGATTCCTGGCCATAGAAACGTGTTGTCACTTGATAATGGGACCACATCATTGGGAGAATGATGTGATGGACAGACCCATAACTATGAATGTAGCATATGATCATGTCAGTTTATTGCTACTGTTTTCTGCATCTCAATGTATCTGTTCCTATGACCATGAGATCATGCAACTCCCTGGCACCTGAGGAATACCTTGTGGGTTATCGAACTTCGCAATGTAACTGGGTGACTATAAAGGTGCTCTACAGGTACCTCCAAAGGTGTCTGTTGGGTTGGAATGAATCAAGACTGGGATTTGTCACTCCGTGTGATGGAGAGGTATCTCGGGGCCCACTCGGTAAGACAACGTCACAATACGCCTTGCAAGCAATGTGACTAAGAAGTTAGTCATGTGATCTTGTATTACGGAACGAGTAAAGAGACTTGCCGGTAACGAGATTGAACTCGGTATAGAGATACCGACGACCGAATCTCGGGCAAGTAACATACCGAAGGACAAAAGGAATAACATACGGGATTAACTGAATCCTTGACATAGAGGTTCAACCGATAGAGATATTCATAGAATAAGTAGGACCCAATATGGACATCCATGTCCTACTATTGATTATTGACCGGGGAGTGTCTCACGTCATGTCGGCATAGTTCTCGAACCTGTAGGGTCTACACACTTAAGATTCGGTGACGTTTCGGTATAGTTGAGTTATATGTGTTGGTGACCGAAGGTTGTTCGGAGTCCCAGATGAGATCCAGGACGTCAGGAGGAGCTCCGGAATGGTCCGTAGGTAAAGATTGATATATAGGAAGTCCTATTTTGGTCACCGGAAAAGTTTTGGGCTCATCGGTAGTGTACCGAGAGTGCCGGGGGACCATCGGGAGGGGTGTGATGACCCAAGAGGCTCATGGGCTATGAGAGGAGGTGGATCAACCCTTGGTGGGCTGGCCTAAGTCTCTCTCAAGGGAACATGCGAAAATGATAAAGGAAAAAGGCAAAACGCCAAATTAGGAAGGAGTCCTAATAGGATTCCACCTCCCTTGTGGGAGGTGGATTCCTTCCTTGTGGTTCCGACGAACCTCCTTGGAGTGGAGGCCAAGGCTGCCTCCTCTCCTCTCCTTCTCCTATATACTAGAGGTTTTAGAGGTGAGGGATAACCCTAATTGCGATGTGCTCCCTCTACTTCTGTATAGATCTATTCTTCCTTTAGATCAGTTTTTCAGCTGCGCTTAGGCGAAGCCTTGCTCGAATAGATCCACCACCAACACCACCATGCCGCCGTGCTGGAGAACTCATGTACCTCTCCGCCCCTCTTGATAGATCAAGAAGGCAGGGATTTACTGAATCATTGACATAGAGGTTCAACCAAGAGAGATCGTCGTAGAATATGTAGGAGCCAATATGGACATCCAGGTCCCGCTATTGGTTATTGACCGGGGAGTGTGTCAGGTCATGTCTGTATAGTTCTCGAACGTGCAGGGTCTGCACACTTAAGGTTCGGTGACGTTTCTGTATAGTTGAGTTATATGTGTTGGTGACCGAAGGTTTTTCGGAGGCCTGGATGAGATCCAGGACGTCACGAGGAGCTCTAGAATGGTCCGAAGGTAAAGATTGATATATAGGAAGTCCTATTTTGGTCACCAGAAAAGTTTTGGGCTCATCCGTAGTGTATCACGAGTGTCGGGATGGTGCCGGGGACCACCGAGAGGGGTGTGATGACCCAAGAGGATCATGGGCTATGAGAGGAGGTGGATCAACCCTTGGTGGGCTGGCATAAGTCTCTCTCAAGGGCCCATGTGAAAAGGATAAAGGAAAAAGGCAAAAAGGCGAAATTAGGAAGGAGTCCTAATAGGATTCCACCTCCCTTGTGGGAGGTGGATTCCTCCCTTGTGGTTCGGCCGAACCTCCTTGGAGTGGAGGCCAAGGCTGCCTCCTCTCCTCTCTTCCTCCTATATATACTATAGGTTTTAGAGGTGAGGGCTAACCCTAATTGCCACGTGCTCCCTCTACTGCTCTCTAGATCTGTTCTTCCTCTAGATCGGTGTTTCAGCAGCGCTTAGGCGAAGCCCTGCTGGAATAGATCCACCACCACCACCACCACCATGCCAACATGCTGGAGAACTCATCTACCTCTCCGCCCCTCTTGTTGGATCAAGAAGGCGGGGATCGCCATCTAGGTGTTCGTGTGCTGAACGCGGAGGTGCCATCCGTTCGGCACTAGATCGGGATGGATCGTGATGGGATCGCGGGACGGATCGTGATGAGATCGTGGGACGGGCTGCGATTTGGATTGCGAAGATGTTCCACTACATCAACTGCGTTATATACGCTTCCGCTTAGCGATCTACAAGGGTATGTAGATTCACTCTCCCCTCTCGTAGATGATCATGACCATGGATAGGTATTGCGTGTGCGTAGGAAATTTTTTGTTTCCCATGCAACGTTCCCCAACACTTGATGATATGATGAGACTATGTTGTACCACTTTGATAAGGATGACGAGACTTTCGATTTTTCATATAGTTTCAATGTATGTGTATGTTGTAATTGTATAAAACCTGTAAAAATACAAATACAACGAAATAAAAAAGGAAAAATAGCAGCAGCATGGGGCTTTACAGTGCGAGCAACATTGTCTTACCAACAACATCGTTCCGAGGGATGCACTACAGAAAATTAGTAGCAGGGATGGGTAGAGGCACGTTACTGGTAGGTGGAAGTAGCAGTAGCTCTCAGTAAGAACCGTGCTACTGCTAAAAGTTAGTTGTAGTGTCGTAGGAGTAGTGCGGGCACCTTATGATGAGTTGATGGATATACTTCTCGCCCCTCGTTGGTTACCCCAAGTGGAAGGTGGAGATGTATTCAGTAGCAGATTTCCCTTACACGGGGATTGTAAGATTTATCAAACTAGGAGGAATCCGAGGATCAACAAGTAGGTGTCCACTGCTCTGGACACCTACACACACAACAAATAACTTTGCTCCCAACGAGTTGAGAGAGGTTGTCAATCTCTCCGGCCTTGTAGTTTGCAAAGGATCAAAACACAAGCGGGAATAGTGATAGTGATTGCAACGGAAAAGTAAATGAAAATAGTAAATGATGGAGGTGTAAACAATGGTGGTAATATGGACCAGAGTCACATGATGTTCACTAGTGATGTCTCTCTCCCAAAAGACAATAAACAACTATGTTGGGTAAACAAATTACAGCTGCGCAATTGACAGAATTATAAACGCACCGCAATGCTAATCATGCTACTAGAAAGTTAGAGGCTCAAAAGTAATGGGCAGTACGTCAAGAGAAGTAGACCGTTTATCCATCAACATCTACTCTCTAATCATCCACCTTGAGATATCTATCTAGAACATCTCGCAGGTATTAAGTTGCGAGCCCCACCCAAAGCGTAAACTCAAAGCAAGGGACAACAGCAGTAATGAATTTGCGTAAGGTAAAAAATCCTTAAAACCGTGGTCACAAGCACCGTTGTTTTCTCCCTGGTGGCAACAAAACATCCCCTAGTCTCATGTTTCTGTCACTGAAGCTAGACATCAGGGGTCATGAACCCACAATCATGCATAACACTCCCTCTTGGAGTTACAATCTACTACTCGGCCAAAGCAATAAATAGAACAGAGAACATGCATGAATTACTCAAGAACATAATATAAAAGGAGAACCAAATATATAACTCATCACAATCTGAACATAATCTCATAATCCATCGGATCCCAACAAACCAAGCATATCAACAGCAGGTAAATTACATAGATGCCTTGATCATGTAGGGCAGCTCACAAGGGCTAAGCATTGAAACACAAGATTGGAGAGAAGACATCACATAGCTACTGGTCATGGACTCATGGTCCAAGGAGGACTACTCATGGCACGTCCGGGAAGCATCCATGGTGGTGGAGAAGCTCCCAGAGGTCAATCCTCCCTCCGACAGGGTGCCGGGAAGAGGTCTTCTGGCGCTCCCGATCGCGAAAGCGTTGCGGCGGCGGAATGATGGAGAAATTCGCGATTCTGGATCTCATGTAAGGGTTTTATATTGGAGAGGTAAATATAGGCTAAAGGAGGGCACCAGAGGAGGTGGGCCCCACCCAGGTGACCTGGTGGCGCTACCGGGAGGGGGGGCGCGCACGAAGGCCGCCTGGGCAGGCCCTGGCTCCCCTCTAGCCCCACCTTTGGTGCTCGTGAAGCTTCCATCACGCTGATTTTTATATATTTTTCTCAGGATTTTTGGGGCTCTGTAAATTGGCGTAAAAGTCTGTGCAAAAAAAGACATCAGCACACAGAAACTCGCACCGGGTGCACTGAGTTAGTAGGTTAGTCCAAATATGTGTAAAAAGGTATGAAAGTGTAGCAAAACATATAACAATGTCACCCAAAAGATCATGGAACAAAGAGAAATTATAGATACTTTTGGGACGTATCATCACCCGCGCT